>NC_065520.1:8006481-8117800 GCF_006386435.1 Epinephelus moara
CTCTCTGGAATCAGGCAATATAAGAACCATGATGGTGGGACATTCTGTCACTTCACAGTTGTCCAAAACATATGGTTTGTGCCAGGCGGACATGATTGCCAGTATTTTTTCATTATTGCAAGAAATTCCATTGACTCATTCACAAGTCAAAAATGTGTTTTATCTGAAAGAAACATGCATAATATTTGCCACTTTGCAATGAAAAAAAATTGGGGGGACATTTTGGGCATTGGGGGGGACGTGTCCCCCTTCAATGTATATGCTGACTACTGCCCTGTCATGCATGCATAATTAGGCTACAGTTGTCTGGGTGCGCAAAGGGGAAGTGTGCTGGTCTTGTCATACAAAGTTTGATGGAGTGTCAACTGGACAATATGGAGATATTTGCATCTTGAAAGCTGGACTACAAACATGGATAGACAGGGAGAAACACACGCAAGTCTAAGGGGGTGATCACACAGAAAGGAGACGCTAGAGACGCGAATGCTTCAAAGACGCTTGAAACACTGGAAGCGCTTATTCAATGTGCTAGACAAAAAAACCAGCAAGGAGCGCCTGTGGAGTGGGGATGCGTGCGCAACACACACACACACACACACACCTCCTGTCATCTCCCTATCTCTCCCCTTGAATATAGTGTTTCCCTCAAAGACAGTAGAGACAGTACTAGCTTACATGAAACTATCACGAGCTATCAAATCAAATCCAACTTTGTTTATATAGCACTTTTCATACATAAAAATGCAGCACAAACACTGTGAACTACGAAATAAGGTCACCAGCCCTCTCACATATCCCACTGTCTGAAAGTTAACTAGCTGCTATGACGATATCGTCGTAGTCAATTACATTGTATTCACCAGACAAATTCGTTGCGGTGCTCGCACAGCTCCATGCGTGTCTCCTCCTGTGTTTGTTCGAGTACTGAGGTGTGCGTGTGTTGTATAATTCTTAAAAATCAAATACTGTCAGGATAAATTTCTCCTCTTCGGATTGTATTGTGTTGTCTGTCACTCGTAACTGCCGTAAACTGCCGTAACTGACCAAACTGCCGTAACTGCCACAACAAAACAGGAAGGAGGATTTGATTGGCTGCCTGGGCCAATGACAACAGTGACAAATGGTGCTACTCGCGTTGACGCTCAAAAAGTTGAAAATATTTTAACTTTTCAGCATCTACGTGCGTCTAAAAATGCGTGTCTAAAAAGACGCCGGAAAAACGCCTGTCTAAAAAGACGCTTGAACGCCATCAGATGCGCTGTATCACCGTATCATAGGAAAAAAAATTGTTTTACTGGTGTCGCGCTTCTAGCGTTTCATCTCTGTGTGATCGCCCCCTAAGATGTGGTAAGATACGATATTCCTCACTATATGAAGTGACTGATAACAAGATCTGTATAATGGATTGTAAAGAAATTCGTCAGGATTTTATTTTGTAGACAATTGATCTGTATTTATAGCATGATAGGATGACAGTACAATGATGTGTGTGGTATCACTGGAAAGCTCTGCTGCTGCGCTTTCATGTGATATGTGTGGCATTTCTGTGCGACCCTGCATTCGTGAGTAATCCATCCAAGAGTAATGTGTGTGGAAAGCTGTATGAAAGCTTTGTTATACATAATTTTAGTGTAACATTGTCATTTTTTTTCTGCTGTGAAAACATTGGACTACTAACAAGTGCCTGGTCTTGTCGGAAAGCTATGGTTCTGCTGTTTCACATGATATGTGTGGCTTCTCGCTATGACGCACGGTCGCGGAGAAAATCCATAGAGAAGAACAGGTGTGAATTTGGACGCACTATGCGTCGTTCGCGCCCATAGGATTAAAGTGCCAAGTTCTTTACCAAACCTACTGTACAGTCCTACAGTTTTGAACTGTCCGTTATGCTTTGTCCTATAAGAGAGAAGTTGTGTGCATGTCAGGTATTATGGGTGTGTATACATCTGTATGCAGATGATGAACAACTTACACACTATCTGCAGTTACTTTCAGAATGTCAATGACTTCCCATTCTCCAGAAGTGATTGGTGTAGCTTTGCCCTGCATGAGTCAGAACAGACTATGAGTGGGTGGGAACATGCTAAAACATTTTTTGATATTGTGCAATATGTGTGATATTCTACAAGTCTCAACAAAGAACTCATTTGGCTGGTATAATATTGGACCACTGGCTAAAATAGATCATTCTGCCTACCCCAACGACATGATGGATGTGCTTGTATTCTTTGGTGTCGCTCATCAACAGGTAGTAGCTGTTCTTGTCAGCAGCAAAAACTGGCTCTGGTGGAGAGAACTAGGAAGAACAAGTGTGTTATCATATATTCTCTGACTTTTTAACAACAAAAGAACTCAGTGGCACGTATTTGTAAGGCTATGGATACACATACAATACTTGTTAGAAGTATGGCTTTGGTCTTTTCATGGAATTCATGAAAAGAAAGATATTGAATATCCTTTAAAAGTGTGCTGGACATACCCGTCCAATCCATCCAGTGGAACTTTTCACCTCCAGATGCTGTAAGAAATACAACCAGTTTTTATTACTGCAATAAGAAAGACTTTATAACAGTATAGCAGCCTTATCAGTGTAAATACAAAGAGACATTGCAACACAGAAATTAATTTTGAAACCTGACATGGAAAATGTACAGGTGGCAAGGCCTTTCTTTGCGTCAAGCTGAACATGTCTGAACTTTTTTCAACCAGGTTAATTTAAAAACCAACAGTGTAAGCGCCACTTTGATCACCAACAAAGAAGTGTACAGTAAGAGTTTGTGACATGGAGCTCAGGAAAATTAGTAGTAGTTTAAAGGATAGGTTGACATAAGTCTGTGGTAAAACAATACTCAGATGACAGTATGTACTTTTCAAGTGTTAAAGGTTGCTGCATGTGTCCCTGTTGTCCATATACTGGAATGCATTTTTAGCCTTGCTAAGACCGGCACGTATGTGTACATCGCAAAATGTCAAGGTAGCGTCCCCCTTTTGGGCATGCAAACCCAAAGATCCTATTGATATCAATGCAATTTGACATGTGTTTGGATTATAATTTTGACACGTCTGTATGCATTTATTTCTTGTTAATCAAACATTTGTTTTATAGACATGTCTAATAATTGCTTTGCACCCTTGCCTGAACCTAAGCTTCTCAGATACCTCAATATGTTAAGGTTGATAACCGTTGTGTCCCTCCAGTCTTCTTCCATCCAGGTGGATCAATGACTCAACACAGTGGCTGGATATTACATTTTTGGACATCTTTATTTGATGAAATCACCAGATATGGTTAGGCCAAGTGTTGTCTGTAAATAACCAACCTGTTATTTAGCCAACTGTTTGATTTTTGGCAGAGATTTAATTGGAGATGACAGTCATGCTGCTGTACTGTAAGACTGTACTGCAGCAGCCTCGCACTCAAGCTAACGTTAGTTGTTCATCAGTAGTAACTGTCACCAGCATCATTTACAATAATGACAGTAAATATTCATGTTTATTTTGTGCCTTAAATCGCAGTGTGAACGCCTTGGTTTACCTGCTACAATACAGCTTTCCACCATTTTCCTGTTTCTCTCCTTATGTAAAAGCGCATTTCTTTTCACCAAAAGGGGACATAGAGTTAGCGTGGACACAATGCTGGCCAGTCGATCTGTAACTTGAAGCCAAAGCCTGAGCTGCTATCTTCTCTTTTTCTTACGACATGGCAGGGATAGAAATCGGACATAAGCGTTTTTGGATTTATCGTTGGTGCAACCAGCTATACAGCAACTTTTTGGCATATCGTTGTCAATTGAAACCAGTTTTTTTAAAGTAGAAATTTGGAGACATGTTTCAGTCTCCTCTATGTGCGCTGTTGCAGTTAGTACTGATATTAGCATTGAGCTCAAAACATCAATGTGTCTATGCACAGCCACATGGAGCCACTGCATTAGTTATTGCTTCAGGAAGAGATATTTTCACAGCTAGTATGAATAAGAGGAACACTTACATCTACAAATAACTTTTTCAGTGTACATATGACAATGTGAATTTTGTTTAAAGACAGACTTGAACAATGTTGACCTATCCCATAATCATATAAAGAATTATGTGTGGCTGCATTCAGCTCAGCAATGCATGGCAGCTGGTTAGCAGTTGAAATGAAGGCAATTTAGACAAAATAAACTACTTACATATCTATAAAACCTGACCATATCCCCACTTTCAGTAAACAGTGTTGCTGTGTGTAGGTTTTATTGGTACTGAAATGTTTTGTGTGCTGAAAAGTCATCAATAGCTGCTTGCAATTTTACACTAGCATTACACAAAGAAAGTAACTGTGTGTAACACCAGTGTAAAATTTAATGCTATACATTGCTCTAATGTAGAAAAACAATAATAATTGTTCATAACATCATGTTTCACCTCAGCGCGATCCCACGTAGATTCACTAAAATTGTAGATCTGTAAGATGAGGTGGTTTTGTACTCTCTTCAGCCATTGGACAGCAATACGTTCATCTGTCACCCAAGTAACAGTGGCCAAGTAGTGCTCACTGAGGGCAAGAAAAAAAAGATGGCACTTTGTTGTCTGTTTCTGATTTCCATTTCTTGATACAAAGCTAAAGAAAATAATAGAGGCTGTTTGATTACCTCATGCTGAATGGGGCTGGAACAACAACCTCAGTAATACTTGTTACGTTGTCAGTGTCCACAACAAACAGTTTCACAATAGGGTTGGGAGTACCAGGCTGCACAAGAAAACAACGTAAGATACACTTATTGACATGCGATCCAAAGATCCGAGTACAAGCTTGTTGGAGTCAAACAAGCCCTAGATGGATGTCCCACCTTTGGATATGGAATGGAAACAGTGCTGGGGTACTGGTTGTCGCCATACCAGGAGTACTCTATACTATGGACCTCTGTGTCGTTGAACTGAGCATAAGCCACGTACTTCCCTCCAGGTGACCACCAGAAGCCCTGACCGGATGAGAACATTTCCTCTGGAAGGGGGAAAGTGTGGAGATGAGTTAGGATTCAGGACTGCATTGGGGGTCAGGTTTAGGGTTCAATTCCCACTACAACACCTGTGCTAAAAAATACATGTATTGATGAACCTGTAGGCTGCATGTTGCTGTTTTCGTATGCAGGTTCTTACTGCAGCTGAAGAATTTCATCAGTCTTGTTTTATGTGATTATTTAACTATCCTACTTACAAAATGCATTGTCATAAACAAGGACAGTTATTTGCTCCTTCCTGATGTGACATGCTGGAGAAGAAAGGATTTCACGAAAACTTGTATGGTAAATCTGTACTACAGTGTCACACTATCATTTCCTGATAAGAAGACAATATGTGTGTAGTGTAAAAAGTATACGGAAGTGAAACTTCTTCAAGCACCACTGACTCAGAAAAGTACAGATTATAGAATGGTTGTAACTCATCTGAGAATGTAAAAGGTCTCATACAGTACTTTGGTGAAACAATTAATAGACATCTAAAATGTGACAAAGACCCCAAACAGATACAATTTTTTTCCAAGGGGTCACAAGCCCCAAAGGTTAGAGACCAATGGTACAAGTATAAATAAGCATAAAATGGATATACAGGTACACCAGAATAGTACTAAAGTTTCAACCATTGATACTTTGTATGTTTGTATCCAACCCTTTATGTGTTAATGTCTTATTTTGGTAGCTGTTGTCAATGTACTTAAGTCAGTAACTCAAGTTAATTCCCAGTTAGTTTATTCAGTATTTAAACCTGACATTAAAATGTGATCTGTATGAGGCAAAGGCCAGTGGATCAGATGTCATTCTAGATAATTTATAGCGAGATACACATCACATGTTAAAGGGTCTAGGTTGAAAATACAGAAGTTTTCCTTTAATACCAGGTGGAAATGGGCCCTTATTGTTTGACATACATGAATTATCTACACAATGTGCCACTTACCTTCATACACCCAGTCCGGGATCCCATTCAAAATCAGATTCTCCTCCCCATTGAAAGTGACTTGCCGTGAGGGCGACCCGGGGCTAGTCTTTATATACACATTATTTTTCCAAACATAGGCCTGAAAATACAAGAAAAATATAAATAAATCATTCAGTAGAGACAGCTTGGTTTGTTTTCTGAACCCTAACAAACACAGTTTGAGCCTTTTTGCTCTGCTCAAGTGTTTGGTAAGGGTTGTGCTCGATTGCCTCGTCTATCACCCACTTCAAAGCTGAAATGTCACTCAAAGTTATGCACATACAACCAATCATTTGTGTGTCCAGGCTTACCAGTTTGTGCCCTTGAGGAGCCCAAGCAAAGTACTGGACTTCGTCAGGAATGTCAGATGGTGTGAAAAATTTTCTGAAACAAAGTGAAAAATGTACTATTATTTTATTTCAAAAGCAATATTCCACTTTAAATGCAAAACATAGACCATTTGGCCGATGCTTTTAACTGGAGTGCATTGCATTATTATGAGTGCAAACATTTAACCATCTATAGGAAGCAAAATACTTTGTGTAGGTGTAAAAATAAAGCAATGAAAACACATTGTTCAAGTACTTACTTCAACTCCAGGTCATAAAGTGAATATGAAGCTGTAAATGAATGCCGCCACAGCTAATGGGACAAAAAAAAAAAAGACAACGCTGTGGTGTTATCACTTTATGAGAATATGCATCAGATTTAAGTGACTAAAAGCTTAGTGTACCTTGGAATGGTTGCTCATGAATGCAACATATTTGTGGTCAGCGGACAGCTGATAATCATAAGCATTCTTTTCATCCTGTGTAGGGAAGAAGAAATCTGTTGTGAGAGTTTCATAGAACCCTGCTCATGACCTCACAGACAACACTGCATTTGTTTGGATAGGTATGTAGTTTCCATGCTGATTTCATGTGGTTTATGTTGCTGACACAAAAGATGCATACAGACGCAAACGAGAAGCACGACTTACAAACTTGTCTTTGCTCAAGAACTCCTCTGACCCTCCTGTGAGGATGTTCTGGAGGAAGACTGAGCCCTGGGACTTATTCAGAAACTCATGATCTGTGAAGGTGAGAAAAACCACGTGCAAAATTGAATATTAGATTTAAATCATGGGGCAAGCAAACAAATCCCTAAAGACATCAGCCTAACACTTAATAATAATGGTTCAAAACACATGCAAATAATACAAATGCATGGATCATGATTATTTATGAATGAATGCAGGATGTTTCATGAATTCTTGCTGCTCACCATTAAGAGATAATCAAGTTTATGTGATTGGTTAACACTTAAATGGCCACTCTGCCAGTGGTGCTCCTTTGGGAGGAACCAGGGAAGAACATGGCCTCCCAAATACGATTAAGTCAAGTCTTTGGTTCTGGTACAGCGCTGCTGCTGCTGTTGTTGTTGTTGTTGTTGTTGTTGTTGTTGTTGTTGTGTGTGGGTCTGATTTGCTAGCATGTGCTCTTGCATAATTTGTTGCGGCCCCTGACTACAACAGTTGTTATTGGTACATGCCCCAGGAGCTTGTGTAGTGGATTTGATCTATAATCATCCACAGACTGCAGACAAGCAAGATACAGTAAGGATTGTAAGACTTCAGTTTACTGAGGCATGCACCTGCACTGTACTGGGTATCCTTTGCGCCTTAGACAAAGAGCAGACCCCCTCCCTGATTGTCATTGTACAATTTGTACTCTGAATATAGGGTTCCATGAGAACTGTATTCTGGTCAGGGTTGAAAAACCTCTGAAGCACTATTTTACACACCACTCAGTGTTTAACTTGCTCCTGAAACCTGGCACCTCTAAGCCTTAACAAGTGCTTCAATATCAGGTGTACAGAGTCATCCAGTGGGCCGGATTGGACCCTTTGGCAGGTTAGTTCATGCCCACTGAGTGTATGTTTGACGCCCCTAGTCTAATCTATATTGTATAACTTAGAATCAGCATATTACACTTTAAAATCGATGCTTGACAGCATCTCTCAAACAAAGTGTCCATCCAGTCATATTTTAAAGGCATTAATGACTCGGTAGACATCTGTGCACCAGCTGTGTGGAGTGGATTCCCATTATGTACTGGTCTGTTTCGTGGAATGAGCCCATACAGGCCTGCAAGTTATTAAGAAAAAAAAACAAATTACTTCTCCTGAGTTACATTTTGGGAATTGCACGGCCCAACTTTTACTTTTACATACTTGCAACTAAAGGTGTCGATATCTTGGCATCTGCTGCACAGATTTTGACCATTCTTTTTTTTTTTTTTTGATGATTTTTTCTGGCATTTGTCTTATTTGACAGGACAGATTTTTCACATGAAAGGGGGGAAGAAAAAAAGGGGATGACATGCAGCAGAGGGCAATGGGTTGAAATCGAACCCCTGGCCGCTGCAGCAAGAACAATGCTTTTGTACATGGGACCCCCGCTCAGCTACTGGGTGCCCTAACCATTCTTTGTTTTTTTTAAAAAAACAATCTGTTTCTTGTGAGTCTATCGTACGTCCATAAAATTCAGCGTTGGTGGGCAAAGTGTTGCTGACCGACTAGTTTCTGTTCTGATTTTGCTTTTGAAATGCATTTTTCTGTTCCTGCTCCTTGATCCCAGCTAATTTGGTTGCACACAGATTTACAGTCATTCACTGATGATTCTTCAAGTGTTAACTCATCACATATACTCATAGTGATTTGATCATTCCTTAAAGGGTCATTTCAGTATATTCCACTTGGACCCTATTTTCCATGTTATTGGATGTAAATGACTAATCGGAACAACAATTTTTGAGATTGGTTCATTAATGAGAAAGACCATCACAACCTGCAGCAGTGAAACAGGCTTCAATGTAATCCTTGCAGGCAATTGAGCACCATCATTTTATGTTCACTGAAAGTGTTTTTGACACTGACAGGTACAGATTGTCATACTAAGTGCCTGACAACATTATGGAAAAGATCCTTACAGTGATAGACGTTTTTGTTAAAGAGTAAGATCCTTTAACCAGAAACAACCTCGAAATCGACGAAGAAACAGTAGTTTTTATCATTGCAAAGCACTTCATTGAACGATGATAGAAACAAAACAATTGTCGCAACTACCGACTTGGCTCATCTCTCCACTGCTCCAACAATCACCAGCTCTGGTTTGGTTAAAATAAACCATTAATTCAACAGTTGGATGTAATGACATGCTGGCTCTATACACGCTAAAATTGCTGTTTATTTAAATGGAGTCTGGTGTGTTTGGCAATGGTGATTTCGGGTCTGTTTCTTATTAAACAAAAAGGATCTTACTCTGAAACAAAACAGTCTATCTCTGTTGGGATCATTTCATTAATCTTGTCAGACACTTGTTATAACATTCTGAGCCTGTCAGTGGCAAAAACAAACACTTTCAGTGGATGTAAATTGATGGTGCTCAATTGCCCCCAGGAATTACAGTACAGCCCGTTTCGCTGGACAATTTCAAAAATGGCTGCTCCCTTAATCACATAGGATGGCAGAGGAGATACCTGCACACTAATGTAACTGGGCTAGAAAGCCACAAAAAGTCCACATGCTGAGATCAATGCAAAAATAATCCATTTATGGAGGCATCTGTGCACAAAAAAGGTGCTCAAGTGCAAAATAAAAATGGTAAAGAGTGAGTAAAAACAGCAGCAAATATTTCAGTCCTTGACTATCAAAATGAGGATGTATTTGAGTTTTTGCATTGATCTCAGCCTGTGGACTTTTTTGTGGCTTTCTAGCCCAGTTACATTGGTCGTCCTTTCTGGTGTGTCTCTTGTACCAACTCACCCAAGACAAACTTTTACATGCATGGACTTAAATGAGGGGATCAATCCAAGTCAATAAGTAACCAGAGAGAAGGAGAATACTGTAGCTGATGGATAATAAAGTATCCTCAGTGACACATTTACGCTCCTTTTTACAGGTTTAATTCTCCCACCTGAGATCCACCTCATGCCAAAGGACTTTGGTTTCAGTGTATTGTTGAAGACATCCTCCAGGGTGAAGGATCTCTTGTTCTTGTTCTCATCCTTCTCCTCTGAAACACACATTAGAAAGTTAGAGCTTGGCAGGAACTTGAAGGTCACAAGTTACAGATATGATATCAAACACACGCACACCGTGATCACCATCATAAAACGAGCTCAGTGCTGTTAAGGCTGTAACTGATAATGACAAGTGGAATATTACTTACGTCAGTGTGTATTTGAGGGTCATAATGGGAATTGTCAGTGTGTACTGAGTGAGTGTGATGCTATTTGAGGGCGCGTGCTGTATCAAAGAAACTAAATTGTGATCCCCTTTGTGATGTAACACCCTGATTTACGCCATACATGAAATAAAAAACAGTTTCCATTAGGACATTTTTGGTGCATCAGTGAAGAATTGCAATTTAAATCGGTCCTAACGCATCATGCGTAATGACGCGTGCGTAATGCACTTATCTTCGGATGTGTTTAATGGCGCGTCGGATCACAAATGATGCGCTAATGCCAACATGTGAATCATTTAAAAGCAAAGACTTACCTTTCAAAAATATAGCCGTGGGTACCGCTATCAAAATGACGACCACCGCCACCCCAAAGACTCCGAGGAGCACCTTAGCGATGGAAACCTGCGCAGAGTTGAACGGACAAAAGTCAGAAAAGCACTCCAAAAATGCTCCCTGTGAGGCTCACCCCGACATACCATCGACATGTGAGTATAAAACCAAACACCAACCATTGTTTTCTGCGCTTAGGTGAAGTGTGTGACCGATATCCGTGTAAATCACAACTCCATCGATCCGGGCGGCTGCACGCGCGGAGAACACTAAAGTTAGAAGATAAGCTGCTTTGCTGTTAAATATTATCTCAACTGAAGTTTCAAAGGTGGGACAATAAATGTCCGGCGGAGTAAAGTTCGTCAGCTTTGATGGTGTTCCAGTGTTTTGAGGAAGTGTGCGTCTGCCTGTCAGGTTGTTCCCCAGACTGTCCGCTATTCAAAACATTGATTCATTCATACGTCGATGAAAATCGTGGCCATAAAGCCGTCTTTTTAAACATTTTATGACTGTTATTTTACATGCAAACAACAAATTACATAAAACAAGTTGCATTTTTTGTTCAAAACCGCAACAAGTTTATACTGTATATTAATAAATGCATTACTCATGTGTAACAGGGACTTCCCACCAAGCACCAGACGTCCATGGATGTTATGATTATTCCGTTTACTGAGAGAATAGCATGAAATAGTCATAGTGTGGCTGCACAGTTAGCTCTCAGACAGGCTCAGGCACTGACTCATGGTACTATGTTTGCTTATTATCATGCAGCTGCCCAGGCAAAGAAATTCCACCTAAACAAATGCCGAAAGAAAAGCAGAATGCAGAATATTGTACATAAAATACATCTTTAAAATACAATTAATATGCAGAGTATAAGAGATGGCTCAGGCAGTATGCCACCTAATGAAGGATATTCACCAGCACATAAGCACCCACTCCAGACTTCCATTTGCTAATTTGCTAATTTAAAGTTAGACATGGTGGATTTTTAAATGGTGGATGTGTGTATTTTTAGACTGGACGTGCTTTTTAGGCCGAGAAAAATTAAGAAATAATGAATAAAATCATGGACCAGCAGAGTTTATTTCTGGCGGAGTGGAGAACATTCTTGGAAAACAGCTTTTAGTAGCACGTAGGGAAACTGAGGATGTACTGATGAATTTTAATGAATACAAATATTTTTAGGAAAATAAAAAGAAATGTGAAACATGGACAAATATTCAAATTAATAGAACATTTCACAGACATTGTAGACCTTGTTGCTTTACTTGTAACATAAAAATCCTTTTCTAACTCATCTGTCTCTGTTTATTGCCAGTTCCTCTTTTATCAGATTTGATAAGACAAATAAAAGACTAAAGCCATTTGCCTGAATACACCTTATCAGCATGAGATTATGTGTCCCAGTATTTTATGAACTCAGTGCTGACATATTCATGATTGGGAAACAAATGGCCATTTAACAGCCCTGAAAAATACATGAGGCATTTGATGTTACATCTCTGCCGGTTGGTCCACCACTTTGGTCCAGACTGAAATATCTACACAACTATTGTATGGATAGCTAAGAAATTTGGTACATACAGTCATGGTCCCCAGAGGATGTACTCTTGACTTTCCTCTTTTGTGCGAGTCATTAACTGTATATAATAATGGACAAAGCTACAGTGACGTCACCCATTGGCATGTGGACTCCCACTTTGAAGCCTTGAGTTTTGGCCGTTGCCATCTTGTTTTTTTTTGGATCCAGATGTGACCATATTTGGAGAGGATAGCGCTGCAGAGGAGCGAGGGTTGGATCTGACTCACAGAGTGCTGCAACGCTTCACAGAGAGCCTATCACTCAGGCAGCCCTGCCCGTAAATATGGGTAATTTTGGGCCTCAATGAAATGTAAACGGGTGAGTAAAAAAAAAAAATTCACCCCCTGTTCCATTGTCATGAATGTTGAAATTAGCTATAGAGACCAAAATGTTTTTTGTACCAGGCTGTGAACATGTTTATTTATGCTGTAAAGTTGGACATTTTAACATGGGGGTCTGTGGGGATTGACTCTGTTTTGTAGCCAGCCTCAAGTGGCCTTTAGAGGAACTGCAGTTTTTGGCACTTTCGCATTGGCTTTATTTTTCAGCCTCGGAGGTTGCTGCTTGGAGCCAGCATGAGATTGACATTTGTGGACTGAGTTAACTGTCAGTTAACAATGAAGGGATGGACTGCCATAAAATTCAACATGTATTCATGTCCCTAAATTGTAGTTGGTGATCCCTCACCTTGACATGTAGCGCCATCATCAGGACCACATACGTACCTGCAAAACTGATGTCCTTGCCATCAGCCTCAGCTGTACTTAGTGTTTAATGTTATTTAGCAAATGTTAGCATGCTAACAGGCTAAACTGAGAGGATGAATATGGCAAACAGTATACCTACTAAACATCAGCATGCTAGCATGGTCAATGTGAGCATGTTAACATGCTGATGTTAGCATTTAGCTCAAAGCACTACTGTACCTATGTGCCCAGGCGGCTGTGGCTCAGTAGGTAGCAAGGGTCGTCGATCCTTGGCTGCACTATTGGGCAAGACACTGAACCCCAAATTACACTCAGTGTAAGTGTGTGTGAATGTTTAATTGATGGTAGCCTTGGGCACCAGTGGGTGAATGTGGCATGTACATGGAGTGTAAAGGTGTAAAAGCACTTTGAGTGCTCGAAAGGCAAAATCCATGTATCATCCATCCAAGGGCAGCCTCACGCAGCAGCCTGCATGGCTGTAGACTCTTAGCCTTGTTAGTGATCTAGGAGGCTACATTTTCTGTAACTCAGAGGACTTGAGTAACATTGAGGAATGACCAGTCCACTTCTGCATTGGATGACTTCACATAACTGTTGTGTGACTGATAACAGCTGGTATGAAGGCTAATAAACTCATAAATGCCATAAAATGCATACACTGTATTTACATAATCATTAATATCCTTCCTGCTTCAGCCTAGTTCCTTTAGGAAGTGTGAGAACTATGTCACCGACTGTGGGACACAAGGGTGAAAACTCAAAAAGCAGCATATTATGAGAACAGACTGATCTTTTTACAAGAAAGCGTTGAACACACTTTGGAGCAGGAGGACTAAAAGTAAAGTCAACTTTGGTCCATGTTGCCACAGACTGTGGAAGTTTTCCACTTTGTGCGTAAGCGCTGACCAGTCACAGTCAATGCTAAAAGCCTGTTAAAAGCTTAACAAATATAAAGCTGTGCCTTTATTGGGAATAGGCATCATATTGTGCACTTGTTCCCTTCACACCGGACGTCCTCAGCAAACAAACAGACAGTGGATGTCTTTCCTAATGCAGCACAGCTTGTTTGAAGAGCATTACTACATAGATGCCTCCATTTACCTCCGCACAACTAAAATCGTTTATAGGTGTCACTTTGAACACATTTGGTCTCACTGGATAGATTGTTGGTGTGTGGAGACACAGAGAGACAGACATGGGGCAGTAAAAAGAGGGGGAATAAATGAGAATGGAAACAGCCATTGAGGCATTACAGAGACTGAGAGAGCTGTGATTGAACAGTCATGTAAGTGTCTGTACAAGTGTTTCATAGGTTATTTTCTCTGTTATGAATTCTAAGTGTAGGGTTACATTGATATTTTTCTCTCTCGTGATTTAAAAACTTGGGAAATATGGCAATCAACAAACCAAAAGAATATTAAATTACAAAAATATACTGACAATAAGAAAAAGGCCTACAACTGTTAACTAATCATTTAATAACCCTGCTGAGTATTTTTTATTAATCAAAAAGAAAAACGCCAAATACAGTTTTAAAAGTCTAAAATACTTTAAAATGTCTAGTTTTGTCTGACCAGTATTCTAAACCTCAAGGTTATTTATTTTAAATGACATAAAACAGAGAATTAAATAGCTGAAACACTTGAAACACTTGAAAATTGTTGATGAATCTTTTTAGTTGAAATATGAACAATGGAAAAGTCCATATTCAAAATGCTTTTGTGTGCAACACTGACAAACTGAGTTAAATGTTGCACAAACTTAATAAAACTGAGCGTAAGCACACAATCATTTATCATAGCGAGAGCACATCTGACTGTTTATATGCTGCAATGGATGCTGGGTATTTGCACTCAACTGTTACCAGTTCTTCGAAGAGGAATGTCCAGTGTTTATTCGCAGCGATAAACAGAGACGCCCTTGACTTTGATTTAAACAGATGTTATGTAAGTGTCAGTACTATAATTGCATTCTTGGCTTGTGGTTAAGTAGAGTTTGGACGTTATTGTTTGGGAGAACTGTGAGGAAGTTACTGGTGTTAGAAATGGATCAGTGATGTTTCTATTAACATCTTATAGCACTGTGCGTATGAGCGTAATGCACTGGAGCAGCAGCTGACCTCCACACTGTCTTTTATATTAGACACACTACTGTTATCAAGTGGTGGTACTGGTACGAGTACTCAGACGTTTTAAAGTGCCAGTGCAACAATGTGAAAGTACCTGTCACTGAGAGCTCCACTTACAAACAGTTTAACTGGAAGAGCAGATATCTGTGATGTAGTTGTCTCCTATTTTCCAGTGCAGTGAGAGGTGGCTTATAAGAGAGTTCTGTTGAAGGTAGTCTTCCTTTTACCAACGAGGGGTCGGCATATTTCCAAGAAAAAGCTATCTCTGTTGGCCAGCTTGTAAGACAATCGTATAGAAGTGCCTCTTGATGGAACACTGTGGTTTCTGATTTATTACTCAATCCTCTATTTTAGTAAAAGTATGAAAATAACAATGTAAAATGCTCTCGCTTACAAGTAAAATATACTTTAAGTACAGTATCTGCCACACTGACTTTTTTCTGTGTCGGTTTTTTTAAACCTCTGTGGACCTGAAACAATTATTTACAGGAAATCAAACTCTCTGGTGGAACTACTTACAAGTGATAGACATCTGAAACGTGACACTACACAGGTTTTTTGTGAAGGAATCACAAGACAAAAAGGGTGGAAACCACCAGTTTAATCTGTAACAATGTGTTGTATTTTATCATCTTATTCATAGGTGCAGATGTGAAGACTTCGGGATTTAGGACATGTGCATTAGCCCCCCCTCCCCAGTAAAAACACGTAAGTAGCAGAGGACTTTTATTTTGACAACATGAAAGACATTAACATCATTGTTTGATGCAGATAACGAACACATTGGTGCATAAAGATTCACTAGAATGCAGGAAATGAAGTGATTGATGGAGGACCCCCAAACTCCCTCATTTCATGAGTGTCCCCACAAAGTATATTTATACGTAAAACCTTAATCTGTGAAGTAACTACAGATGTCAGATAAATATAAAGGTGTAAAAAAGTAAAATATTTGTGTCTTAAGTGTCAGTGTAAAGTAGCATAGAATTAATATACTCGGGTAAAGGCGTCGTTACATTTGTTGCGGTGTGACCGGTCCTCCTGTGAAACCACTGAGTGCCTCATAACAACTGTTTTCCATATGACTCTCCATGTGTCGGCCGCCCCAGAGAACTACTGGTACCCCTGAATGTGGATGTGATATGGAGTCATTGTATATCTGCAGTTGGCTTTTTGTCACAAATGAACTTTACCACCATCTACTGGATTCAAAAAATGTATGGCATTTATTCCGCCGAGGCCATTTGACAAAAGTATTTTAGATGCTTTTTGTCCACTGCTATGGTCTACAATCTGCAACATAAGTACCATGAGAACACTATCACGTTACCATAGTAACCCCAGACCTCCATCAGGCCTGGGTTACACCTGAATACGTTCTTCTTGTGTGCAGTTTGCATGTACAAGGGACCTTCATCATAGTTTTGATAAGCAATGTAGCAAAAGTCTGCAGATTTTTAAATGTGAATGAAAACTTTATTTATCTCATCGCTTGTTTTGAAGACAGGGACTTCTGGGAAATCTGTCATTTTACATTATTGCACTTAAAGTTATGCTATCATGTGACTTCAAATTCACAGTAAATCTATGTAGGTATCTCACAAAAACTTGTCATTATTCCTACAATGTCTCACATCTGTTATCATGAGTATTACATTACCTTCATAACTGCCATTGTGTGACCTCACTTTGCCCTTTCTGATGTGGCAACAGGAAGTTGTGGCATCCTCTGCACATTTCTCTACCCACATTTTTCTCCAACTGCTTTCCAAATAACCAGATGCACTACTTTTCTGTTGAATTCATGATTCATTTCCCCTGAGTTTCACTGAAGGGTGAAATACAGTGCACATGTGGCTTCTCTAACCGTCTTCTCACCTTGTAACTTCTGATATATTTATGTCATGGTCGACTGTCTTTGACATCATATGGTACATGCTTTTTGAGCATTACATATTTGTGTTCAAGATTCTTCAAGATTGATAAAGCAGACAAGTGATAGATGAAGAGAGAGTGTGATATTTCCTGTATTTGGTAGCTAAAAAGTAAAATTTGCTTCATTTTATCTAATTTTATTCCACTTCCTTTGCCTCTCCACTGTGTTTTTGTATGTGTGAGGTATTTCTAAAGCACTTTAAGTCGTTACTGCTGCTGTTTAATCTGCATTTATCCAAGTCATAGAAATAAAATACAGTTCAGTTTTTGTTTATAGAGCAAAAGTTACAAAGCCGCCATCTAGTGGTGATATGAAGCCATGCAGGACAGCCAAACATTTTTCCAAAAATGGAAAAGCTTTACAAACATGTTGAGAGTGGATCTTCAGCTTAGTGAAGCAAGAGACATGCCATAATTCGGATTACAAACCTTTTTACTGTCTACGTGCGCCACCCAAAGGCCATAAATACGATTTTAACACAGATAACATCAAAAGGAAAGAGCATTGGAAATACTTACATGAGAAGTTTAAAGACACCGGGGAAATCGAGATTTTTGATTTTTATGGCGACAGAGAATGTAACTCAAGTTACCAAAGAATGACATTCAGGGGGCAGTTTGCGTTAATTATTCAACAGCTTTGACGATTTGGTCTTTTTGTAATTGCTCGTCTTTATATATTTTCTAACTTTTAAGTATTTGCACCCCAACATTTTGACTGTCGTTTTAGAGATTGAATTTACGAGGAGCACCTAAAAGCAGCACTTAAACGAGGTAGGCGGGTCTGTTCCTCATTCTCCTCACCCATTGGCTATCTGCGCCATCAGTCAACCCACTTCGACAACTTCCGGCAGCTCGGATATGATGTAGCAACTGTTGAGGCGTAACTGAAGTTACAACCGTCCAGCACGGCGTCAATCACACTTTACAGATATTAAACTTGTGACAGTTTGACTTGCTTGATAAAATGGCGTATCCAGGATACGGCGGGGTGAGTAAACATAATTTTATAGTGATAAACGAGGCATATTAGCAGAAAAGCAGGCCTGGGGCTCCTTTTACAGACAATTTCCGATGTCACAAGATGTTCTGTTAAAGATTTCCTGGTCTTCCTGTAGCAGGGTACTTATCCATATATATGTGAACCGCAAAAGGGCGGTCTATTCATCTTATTTTGGCAGTTTTAAGCTATATTGGCACCTCAATATTATCGTTAATATGCTGAAAATGTCTTCCGCTATGTAAATTCCTCAATATTCCACAGGACTAAGCAGAACCAGCATTTACCTTTAGCCTATTACACGTTCTTATGAGCCCAGGTAAGGGGGCGTGTCCTTCACTAATATGCTTATAAAACTCTTGTTAAAAGCCTGTAGACTATATCTTAAACTATGATATAACTAGTTAAATGTATTGCTTGCAAAACACTCTCCTTGTATACTCAAACGTTTAGCTATGGGTAATTGCGCTACCCCTGTAAGTTAATTGATTACAGGGACCATAGACACACCTGAATCTAATTTTATCCTACTGTGTGAAGAGTCACCTGTAATTACTGCTGTTCAATCAGGCCCGAGTGCAGTCAATGCAGCTTAAAAATGGTCCTAAACTCATTTTTAACATTGGTACATGTTATTGTTATGGACTAAAATGTTTGTAAGCATGAACAACTCTCCCCTCATGTTAAAAACTGGTGATTTGATCAATTATAAGTTCTGTACTGCTCCATAGACAATGAATTGGGGAAAATAGTTAAAGATGACACTTTCTCCATAACGTCCTTTATTCAGTTACCATAAAAGGATACAAAAGCACAAAGGAATACAATTAATATCAAAGAACGCAAGTGGAACAGCAGTGGTACATTAACAGTGCCTCAAAAATGTATTTTTAATTATATATTTTAAATCAAAAAGAGATTTTCAAGGCATTGTAAACGACCATTGTCCTAGTGGCTTTCTGATTTGTAAGTTCTTTTAATGTCTCAAAGTTCAGTGCCATACCATTGAAGTGGTAATGTTGTATTGATATAAAACTTACCCTATAAAATGAGAGGAGTTGAAATAAAGACATGCCCTCTGTTCAGATCAATTTCCCCTAAAATAAAAAGTATATTTTTTTCTGTAGATTAATCTTGTTTCCACATAATATATCATAAACATATTCAACATCAGTCCAGAGGAATTTTACATAAATGCATTCATAAAACAAATAATTGTTTCTGATACCCAGGATACAGAATACACAGGTATCAGAAAGATTATTTCTATTTTTTCAAGAAGTGGTTTGTTGGATAGATTAAATGTATAATATTAAAATACACTGACACATCACTGACCTTATTGTTGACAAAATATGTGTTACAGTGTTATAGATGACCTGTTTAAGAGGCTTAACCCGGTTATGATTATATGCAGGATATGGTTTTCTCACAAGTTTCAGGGGGATTATGGCTCCTCATTTTTACTTATGCGTTTTCTGAAACATGGTGGACTTGTTTTCATTGGGTAATACCAATGAGGTGTGGTTAGGCTGTGGGTTGATAAAAGGTCATCAGTGTGACGTGCACACACATCCACTGGAGTCACCTAATGATGTGACGAGGTTCAGGTGTGTGGGTACTGCGGAATTGGCAGTGCTGACTCTCCTGCTACACACCTTTCCAACTTATGGACTTTTGTGGAAGACCAGCCTGTATATTTTTTGGTGATTCAGCCACCAACAACCTAAACTGAACCAAAATATCAAGATGGAGCACCGTGCTGCTCATGAGAACACAGACCGGCGACGTTGAGGCCTTGTCTGAGGGACCGGCTAACTGCTAGCCCACAGATGGGCCTGCTAAACATGAAGCTAACCCACCTCTCAGCTGTTTTCCCAAGTCTTGGAAGCTAGTCCATCTGTTTTTGTTTCTTTCCTTGCATTTTTCCACACACTCCAGGTTAGGATGAGTAACTTTATAAGAATTGACAAATCCATGACAGAACCATAAAGAACACAGAGAAATCATTCCTTCGTACACACACACATACATGCATTAGCCACCATGTTATTGGAGGTACAAACAAACACTGGAGGTGCAAGGTAACCATTTGATGTAGTGATTGTTTGCGTTTTTAATTGCTTTTCTGTTTAATGTCATCCGATTACATTTCTTAGCTCGAGCAGTAAACATAAGTTAAAGCTTTGTGGACTGAATACATATTCTCTGGTGATGTTTGGTTGAATCATGAATGAATTCATGAAAGGCCGCCAGTTGACTGGAGCAGTAAAATGATTCTACTGACCTATAAAAATATACTGTAGCCTATAATACATTATAGATACAACATTAGCCTACCTGCTTTTATGATTTCGCACAATAAGGAGCTCAATTAGGTGACTACTTGTGAGAAAAGCATTAATCTGACTCCTAATGAACGACTGGTTTTGTTACCTGCTAAGTTTCTCACCCAACCCTCTCTTTCAAATACATCACCACTTTGTTTGCACCAAGGAAACTATGATCTTATATGATATTCATTGGTTTGCGCCTCCAACACAGTGGTATATAATTTGCCTTTAACTGTGGGTAGCGCGTGACGTCACTGTAGGTGAAAAAATAGTCCCCATATACATGAAGAATACTTGTAACCCGGTTACTGATGACTGCAGCCTATTTGTGCAGGTGCCCGTGATGTTTACTAAAACAGGGTGAAAGTAAATATTACAAAACACTATACATTTATTGCTGTCACCATGACATGACAACTTAACTGGAAATTTCTCCCCTGATCTCCAACAGCTGTCTGATCTCTCTCTCTGTCTCAACACACGCTATGTCCTGAGATAAAACTATCCTAAAGGCAGCTGTGCTACTTCTGTCACTGTCACTGCCATTGTGTAGGACAGGGGAGCAGTGGATGAAGATGCCCAGCCCATCTAATTTTCAAAAGATTAAACTCTGTTTATTTATCGCTTCAGAAGTGATATCCTTTCACTGCAGACATTGTTTGTGTTTCTGTTACATAACTTGGCTGAAGCTGCACCTGTGCAGGTCGTCAGCAGCTCTTAATACCCAGGATAAGGTGTATACATGGAACTGTGTCCTGGTTTTTATTGGAGTACTCCAGATAGCATATTCATGTTTGTCATAAACAAGATAAGGACTTATTCAGGTTTCGGAAATGGGGATATGATGTTTACATGCTCACACACACTTATGAACAGGACACTCCAAAAACCAGACCACCAACAGGTTATTCATGTCCATGTAAACACACTCTGTGTATGGGTCATTTTCTGTTTAAAACTTGAAGAAACAATAGAATAAAGCTCATTTGGGTGTAAAAACAAACATCCCAAGATCTACTTCTCTGTTTTGTGGCTTTGAGAGTGAGTAGCTCATCTTCACTAAATTATTATTTAACAGTATAGAGTAAGCATGAAAGGGGGAGCGAGAGAGAGGGTTGTAGGCTGGAATTGAACCGACAGCTGCTGCTGCAAGGACATTGAGTTCGTACATTGGATGCCCACCTTACCCACTGAGCTACTGGGCACACTGCATATTGTAATGCCTTATTTAGGTGGTGCATCCCTTATGAATGGTCTGACACTTCTCAGTAAAGAGTAGGCTGTGTAAGCTTTGTGTGAAGAAGTTGAAATTAACCCTTAACAAATTCTAAGTGTGCCTCAGTGTTATAGAATATTGACTATTGCCCCTATTTAAGCAAGCATTGAGTCAGCTAATAGAAGATCTCGAAGGTGACAGGGTCACCTCAGCTTCATGCACACCGTGACATGATTAAGAATACCCGCCAGTTATTGAATCAAAAGCTTGCATGCTGTAACAGAGAGAAGGGCATGTGTAACATATTCCCAAACAACTGTGTTGACAATAAAAGCGTAACATCTGTGGGGGTCAACAGGTACATACAGTTTCCCTGGTTTCCTTCTGCGGTGTGGTTAGTGTGTGTGTGTGTGTGTAGTCAGACCTGGTATTTTAGTTTCATCCACGGTCATACATTTCCACAGTATATAAAGTGTGTATCTGCTGCTGAGACCAAGTTTGAACATGTTGATTTCACAAGAGAAAAATGACATCATTCTTTACATTTTGACACACCACCTGATCTCCCTCTGAGTGTCTTTAACATACCATCCCTGCTCTCCTCTCTCATCTGTTTAGCCTCAGTATGGGGGTCCTATGCCAGGAATGCCAGGTCAGGGGATGCCGCCCATGGGAGGTCCAATGGGAGGCCCAATGGGAGGCCCAATGGGAGGCCCAATGGGAGGCCCGATGGGAGGTCCAATGCCTGGGCAAATGGGTGGGCCGATGGGAGGCGCACCACCCCAGGGAGGATATGCCCCCTATGGAGGAGGCTATCCAGGCACATTCGGCGCCGCACCCCCAGCTGCCAATGATCCAATGTGGGGTTACTTCACAGCCATAGCAGGCCAGGTGAGTGTGGAGAAACCAACTTTTGGTTTCCTATGAATGCAGTGTACACATTGTTCATGTGACCTTTATAAAGCCCACGCTTTTCAATGCAGGCTTGTATTAACCTTCACATTTCATGTTTGGGCAAGATCAAGAAATTCTCTTGTTCATGAATCAGTTCAGTAACGACATGGTTGAGAGACAGTTGGGCTCTGTCTTTACTTGATTCCCCTCTGCTTCAAATGTCTTACATGTCAGCAGTGCAAATACACTGATTCTGCAGTGGAAAATAAGTCTTTGGTTGTATGGGAGATTTAGAAATACTTAAATAAAAAGCGATACATTACACATTGTTATGTATTTCCATTTTTATGTATGCATTTACCATGTCATAATAAATAGGGCAGTTATGAATTTTTTTGTCTTTGATAACTGAATAAATATTTTTCCATTGCACATACAAACACACTTTTTGATTTGTTTGCACATCAGCATTTTAAATCTTCCATACAAATGCTTCCAGCCTTACGCCAGGGTCACATCAGACACAGAAGAGACGGATAATTCAGTTGTTGCGTGAGCAGTCCCGTGGCTGTTCACACCAGAAGTGCATTTCTCCGTGCTGCTCTTCTTCCCTGCTCTTCTCTAACCACATGTAGAGTTCTTTCTCTTTCTGTTTGTTTGCACATAATCTCTCACGCTCTGTTTAGACACAACTGATAAAAATGTGGAATAAGTAAGCATGGGATGCATATTCTGTAATTAATAAGAATCAGATCATTTACATCAATCATATATGTGTTATATTGTTCAGATTAGTGTGACTTCTTTAAAAATTCACTCATAGAAAGACTAAACCGGACACCGAAACTATCGCTGCAGATCACGTGCTGTATGAACAGCCTACTTGGTTGGGATAGGTGCTGAAAGAAGGCAGCGGCACGCTTCATGGCCCTTCCTGTGCCCAGGGTGAGCCTGGTGTTAAGTGGATATTATTTACGATGACTTAACGGAGACCACTTTACTTCTTGACACTTCTTCTGTTTCTGTCTTGCTGTTTTCCACACTTTGACTCAGCGTAGTTTAAACATCACTTTAGTGGTAGCATACACAGCTACATGGGTGACATCACTTCACACTTGACCAGCAGGCCAGTCTCCTCAGAAAGTTTTTTATTCCTGTGAGAGTCACACATGACTGAATATCACTTCCTGCTCTGTGCAGGACGGTGAGGTCGATGCGGAGGAGCTTCAGAGGTGTCTGACCCAGTCTGGTTTCTCTGGCAGCTACACACGTAAGTTACCGACTCTCCCTTCCACAAAGGAGGATGACTGACTCCTCAATTATACCACTCTCATGAGTTCTTTCCAGTGCTTAATTGTATGTTTCAGTCAGGTGTTTTAATCATGCATAAAACAAATGCACAGCTGGGGCGTTGGGATCAAAGTTAAAGGGTGTTAAAACACAGGACGGAAAACACAAAACGGTTGCTTATATCAAGTGATGCTGGTTCAAGCAACTACACAATGCATGCTGGTTAGTACATAAGGCTTGACCCTGTTTCACCAAAGTTACAACATTCAAACTCCTATTAATAGAAGGTAATGTGTGCACTTTCAGTATGAACACTACCACCATCTGCAAGTCACTTCTGTGAAACAGTCTACACTATTGTTCAAACTGATTCCTCTGGAGGGGAAGTGAACGAGGGGAAGTCAGCGTGGGCTTGTTGCAGGTTTTGGTTGACACCTGACAAGTCTGTGTCAGTGAGTGTGAAATAAAGTACTCCACAGTATACAGGAGCAGCAGGCACAGGTTGAGATGGACAGATACTTTATAATATAATTAGAAGTAAAATTATAACATCAAACACCATCTTCAAGTCCATACTGTGATTTTTTTTTTCTTCTGATTAGCCAAAAAAATCTCCAGTCTTTAAGTGTTCTACATATGGCACCAATCAGGCTAGTCTTATTTACTCAGTTACTTGAAAACTTAATGAGCTGTTAAACCAAACATTTTTGGGTTGAAGAAACAGTCATGGAGAGTTGTGCATACCGTCTCTGGTGTTCTTGGATTTGATTGTTGATTTCTTGTTGAGCAGACTGGATCCTCATTACCTCAGCAATCATATATTTATTTAGCCTTTACTTAATTAGAAAGTCCCTTAACATTAAAATCCCCTTGTGAGGGAGACCTGGCAAAGACAGCACACTAGTACAAGTAGGGGTGTAACGATGCATCAGTCTGTAGCGAAATATTGATTCAGTGATCAACGATCCAGTGTCATCGATGCAAAGTGAAAACATTGATCTATATTCAGGGTCACTGTCAAACAGCATCAGGCAGTCGGCAAGCAGCAGAGAAAGACGACGAGGATAACATTACTTACCTGGGAGTAAATCAGCAGTGTGAAAATATTGTCCATCATGGAGAAAATACAGGTCAACGGACAGAGCACATTGTGTATGTAAACAGTGCCGTTATGAGATAAGACATGACTAACTTCGCTAGTATTTGCGGCTCTGTCTCAACAGTGTTCGGCTAAAAAATTGCACATGCAGGCTGAAATTCCAACGTACAGTGACTTTAACCAACAGTGAGCAAGAAAATGATAACGCCACCTGTCATTTGTTAAGCTGTGAGTAGAGGAAAAAAGTCTGCTGGCTGCTAGGCTAATTTGTGCAATGCCTAAGCTAATAATAAGCATTTATAATTTCTGTCTTAAAGCCCCGAAAGTTAACTTATCCCATGTACTGTTTTGTATGTGTTTGTGGAGTCAATTTAAAGTGAACTTTACTGCATTTGTTCGTGTTGTTTTCATCTTTTATGGCCAAAAGTAAAAAAGAAAGAGGTGGCAGCTTCCTCTGTAACCGATTATGTTAAATGGACATTTATTATCGTCTTATATAGATCGCAGGTCCCTGAATCGCATTGCATTGACATTGTATTATGGCAGACTTTGTAATATCGCCAAATATGGTATCGTTGTCCAAAGGTTAGAAAAATTACAAAGAGCACATTAAACACAGACATGGACGATTGAAAATACAGTAGAACACGACAACAGATACAGAATATAAAATAGTAATTGTACTCGTTGCTTACACTATGTTTTTCAATCGGAACTCTCCCGAGGAGACAAAATAATGAAGCTGTAGTCTGTTCTGTTTTACTAAGCTCTGGACTACCCTGGGTACCTGGTAGAGTGGAGCGAAAATCATAACAGCTGTTGGTGAGTGACAGGAAATGTCACAGATATGAAGTGAGTTTAACCTGTATTGACTGTATCTTCTGAGGTTTAATAAAAGGCCAGGAAACCAGGGCCTGTTCCATAAAGCAGGTTTACCAAATAAGCCAGGCTTTTTTTGGACTCAGTTTGACTCATTTACAGGTGATTCAGTTCCGTGAAGCAAATCCAACATAGTGCAAGGTCATTTCCTGGGGTTACTTATGCTGGGAAACTAACCTGGTCCGGGGCAGTCTAACCGTCACACTGTTGCTTAACCACAGTTCCTCCCCGACAGGAAGGCGATGACTTTACCACTAACTTTGTGGCGTGCTGCAATATTATTTTACTTTTATTAAACACTATCAGTCAAAAAAATGAAAGTTTATAGAAAAATCATCTTAAGTAAATACATTTAATAAATTGTACTAATATAAATGTTTGTATATAAACCTACATATGTGTTTAATTGGTGTGTGTGATATTAAAATGTTGGGTTATGCCACATAAAATAAATTTAAATTTAAATTACCCCTGCAGAATTATAATAGCTACATAAATAGTTAACAGTGCAATTGCACCTGCAGCCACGTTCTTTCCTCCTCACTCAAGTTGATCGTGTTGAAAGTGCCCCCCAACCCAAATAAAAAACTTTAATTTGTTGAAATCAGTTACCAGTGTTCTTGTATAAGATATTTAAATAATCTACAAGTTTTCTGTTCTTACTGTTTGAATGTAATGTGCCCAAAATTGAACTAGGTTGGATCAAACATTTTGTATAATATTTTAACTTAGTCGCCACTTATGCATTCAATTGATCAGCAGTTTCTTGCCAGCCTTTCTCTCTGGGTGCTGCATTAGATTTTTTTGATTGTAAGATGTTTGAAGTCTTCATCCGTCTCTTAAAGTAAGTCCTGCGTGATAGTTGTGAACATCACTTCTGTCTCTTAACCACTGCTGTTTCCATGGTGTATCAGTGTGATCCATGTTCAACTACTTGGGCTGCTTAAGAACAGTGTGCACACGTAATTGTCTTAAATATTTGAAACCTTTATGTGTTGAATTAGTCTGACTGCATGAACTTGAAATCACCGCTTTAGCGTGGATTGATTTGTTGGGTTCATTCAAGGCAGGATTTGGATTTTAATCCCATGTTAGCGTGCTTTATGGAACAGGCTTCGGATCATTATCTACACAGTGATGTGTGTGGGACATAATATGCTTTTACATTCAAGATCTTATTTATTCCAAAACCCTACAGTGGCCTGCAGCAGTCAGCTGGTTATGAGCAGGTCTTGGTGACTTTGAAGCAATGTAGACTGCATCCAACATCTCACATATTAGCTTTGTTAATTGCTCTTAATTTGGGTATGGGCTTCAACTAACAGCCTGTCAGCCTCCAGCCTCAGAGTGCTTTGTTAAGATGCCCTCAGGTGTAAAAGCTGGTTGTGCAGCTACAGTTTGTGGACATTTAGCTCATGTGTTGTTCCTTTCAATTACTAAAGTTTAGACTGGGACCATCATAGTAGTAGTGATGTAAAATGCGAGGGTTGTTAAACATGACTCAACTAATTCTTTACATGTTTTATTACCTTCACAGCATTCAGCCTGGAGACGTGCAGGGTCATGATTGCAATGCTGGATGTATCCTTTCTGTACTGTCAGGGTTAACTTGGAATAAATGTCTGTGTCAGTCAGAGCTGGACATGAGACTCTGGCTGATTGTTGCCATAATGTGTCCATCACCAGCTCCTGTTTTACCCTGTCCATTCATAGTAATTGTTGAAATGTCTGACAGTAGGTGTGGTGTTGAACCTTGAACAGGGTTAACCAGCTGCTGTCTTCATTCCAATCACACCTTGCTGTAATTATTCTTGTGGGTCAGCAGCAGTTATTCAAGCTTAACCAGGCTGTCTGCAGAGGGACTTTACAGGTAAGATGGGCTTCAATGAGTTCAAGGAGCTGTTCACAGCTCTGAATGGCTGGAAGCAGAACTTCATGATGTTCGACCAGGACAGGAGTGGGACCGTCGAACCTCACGAGATGAGTCAGGCTGTCAACTCTATGGGTGAGAGTCTCAACAGTTTAACATGATGGATATTTAATGTGGTGGTGATAACACATCTAATGGTTGTCACAGTGCTTAATGACACTTAATTGGACTTGATATAAGTCATTTAATATGTGCTGATTGGTGTGATCTGTCTCTCACTTATTATCCTTTTGATCAGTCTTGATCACTTCTTCATATTATCATCCACAGTTCAACAGAGGAAAACGTTACACTTGTGTTACACTCATTGCGACATACGCTCCATATTCTTAGATATATTCCTCCAAACTGTCTGTCAGGTTATTAGATGTGGCATTACGAAGGCATGTAAAGTATGTGTCATTTAGTTTCATCTACTGCATTTTGGTTAGTGGATTTTACTTAAGAATTACTAAAGGACATCAGTTGCCACAAAAAAAAGTTTATGGCATGAAATTTTATGATGTAAAATGCCATCGTGTTTCCTAAAAACACTTCATGAAACAAACACTAAAGACAATTTGCATGTTATCATAGCTCAATCAATTCTGGATTTTTCATGCTGACATTATTATTTGTGCCCAAAGACTTTATTTAGTATGATAAGGAAAAATGCTTAAACATTTGCTCCGATTGATTTATAATCTTAAATTCGGGTACAGACGTACTATCTAACAGAACAACTTTTGAAACTTTTTGATCACATGAGAAATGACAGTTATCAGTCGTCAAAATCACGATTTTTGAAAATGTTAAACTTGTTTTATCAAGTGTTTTCCTCATGAAATAATTTTTTACACTGCACGTGTGCATATCTTTGATATTTAACTTCTTACAACTTCATAGATACTGAATACTTTATTATGCTCCTTGTAGTCTCTGAGATACACTAATTTTCTTGTCATACTATGTTTAGTGTTTGGGCACATGAAACTACAGTTTATTCATAAAATATAATGAAATATGTAGAGAAACAGTCCCATGTGCTCAAAGCCTAAATATAGTATGACAAAATAAATGGCCTTTTCTCAGAAACTGTTTAAAATGTCTTCATATTTTTGCCACAAAAGGAAATTAAAAATTTTAGTTGCAGGCACAAACATGTTAATATTTTTGTTTAGGAAATCTGATAAGAGTTATTTGCTCATCTTATTTCTTTTTATATAAGCACATAACACAAACAAAAAAAAAACCTTGATAATGTGACCAAGATACATACTTAGTGGGATGTTGTACCATTTAAAAATCATCTTGTCAGTGCTCGTTAGTAGAGAAACTACAGTATGTAAGGGATTATATTTCTAAACATATCTAGACATATATGTCTATCATTATACAGGTGGAAAATGTAAATATGTCAAGTAGATCTGCTAGTCTAGCTCTACATGGTATGCAGAATTCTGTGCATAAGCCTACTTTAAGTACACAATGCTTTATGACTCAAAATCCTTGCAACTCATCCCAAGTGTTAACAAATAAAATGCAAACATATTGCAATTAATGTTGTTCAACTTTACTACAAAACTGGACCCCATGGCATGAAAATGAACACTCAAGTATTTGTTTCATACATTTCAGGTGAAACGCAGCGTCAAAGTAACTAAAGTTGAGGACGTGTATCTACGAAGCATCTTAGAATTAGTCCTTTAAGTTAACCTGGGAGGAATATGTCCCTTACCTCAGAGTAGAACATGAGTTATTTATGATGCTTCTCGCACAGGCTAACAGCCAGAACAAGGACTCCTGGGAAGAGTATAGGTTTACTGATTTACACTCAGCTGCAAAGTAGAAATTTTGATGATGTCTTGTAGTTTATTGACAGTTGCAATTTAGAGTATTAGATAATAAAAATATTAAAAAATCACATAATTAATCCAATTTTATTATTAAGTGGAGACTTAATGTATGTAGGCAATCAGTGAATTGGCTAAGTTATCTTGGCTGTAAAACACTGGCAAACCATTCATGAGGCTTAATAAAATAAATGTACATACAACTGAAAAAAAACCAAAAAACAAATAGTAAAAGTAGGACCACACTTTGTCACTTTAAGGCCTTTTGGCCAGTGAGGATTTCTATCCTACTCTAAGATGTTTGATAAATACAGGCCCAGATTTTCTTGCGGATGAAGTCCAATGAAAGATGTAAATAGTAGTTTTGTCTGCCATTCATGTTTTATATGCAAACTTAAAGAAACTCAGTGAACTTAGTTTGCATAGAATTTGAATATAGCTCCTGTTTTGCAGGCTGAGAGAACAAGTGAATATAGAGGGAGCAGTGTGAAGCTTGTTTGCAGTCGAATGAGAGAATTAATGTGAGATGTATTCACTCAATGTGACACATCATGCTCATAAAATATAATGCCAGCAAAGATGTAGCAAATGCAGACAAAGTGAAGTTTTGTATATGTTTGGGGCTTTATTGTTATGTTAAGGAGCTCTTTTGAAACATTGGTATCTCTCATGGACACTGTTGAAATGACAAAAAGATAAGTCTGACATTTTTCCCTCCTATATCAGGCTACCGCATCAGTCCTCAGGCTCTGACCACAATCATCAAGCGCTACAACAAAGGAGGGAGAATCTTCTTTGATGACTACGTGGCCTGCTGTGTCAAACTGCGAGCTCTCACAGGTAGGAGATACAGACACAGCATGTGTGTTTGACGGAAATGACCCGACACGTTCAGTGAACAGCCGCTCGTGTGCAGATGCATGCTTTAAATATGGACTGACTGACAGTGAAATTGCATTAAGGTTCGTTCCACCTGTAATCCTTGTGTTATCTCTGAAGTGCTGTGACATTGTGATTTGCTCAGTGCACAAATCTGTGTGACATTGTTATCAAGTAAGCTTTATTCAAACAGTGATGGTTTACTCCTCATCTTGCAGACAACTTCAGACGGAGAGATACCATGCATCAGGGATCGGTCAACTTCCAGTATGATGATGTAAGTTCTGATGTCTCTTTGGAGCGCCCACTCCATCGGGAGTTTGCAGTTTGTGGCTGGACCTTGAAGATGTTTTAGCTTTATTTATTAACATTTCTCATTTATTGCTGTGGTTGGTAACTTAAGACAGATATTTGAAAAAAAATCATGTTCCTCATCCTCCTTGTAGTGTAGTGTTTCTCAACAGGAGCGTCACCACTCCCAGGGGCCCCACAGACATTGTCGGGGTGTTTGTGTGGGTCTGCATTTCTGCAGTTTAGTTTCACATGCTCATCTACACAATGTTATCATTAACCTGCTTTTACCACCATCATCTGAGGCTTTCCCTGCTGAAGACTGGGCTTTTTTTCCTCAATTACTTGCATGTTTTTTTTGGTTTACAAGGGAACATCGGCTCCTCCGTCAACTTTTACCTTGCGTCAAAGTGGAACACTAACATGTCATTCACTGCTCATGAAGTGCAGTCAAACTGTCTAACCAGGCAGCACTGATCAAATATCAATAAAGATTCTCAAATTCTCATCTCAAATGTTTTCAGAAACATATTTTAGTGTACTGTTTAGCTGTAAAATGAGAAAGTTTGTGACCTTTCAGCCATGATGAAAACAACCAAGCCATAACCAAGCACTGCCCACCAGTAGAAGCAAACTCTCGTTTAACACTGGGGAGGAGTGAGCTACATGTAATAAAAAAGAAGTCTGTTTTTAATTACAATTTTAATGACATACTTTACTATGACTTTTTTCAGCATACTGTACTAAGACATTTTATGACGTTTTTTTTTTTTTTGACATACAATGCTCAGGTTAACAGTCAAACCTACAGTGTGAAAGGCCCATGCATTGACCATCCACCATGTCTTTAGTTCTTTGGGGACACTATTTATACCATGTCACCTGACTTTGGTTTTAATCTGCAACTTTTTGTCTTGTAAACCTTGGAACAGTTTGTTAAGAGGCTCACAGTTCAATTCTCAGTCTGACTGTTAGTCAGTTTGTTTTGAAAGCAGATGTCTGAAGAAGAAAGTTAAGTTTTAAGAAATACAGACAAAGTGTCTCTGGACTGATAGCTCAGGCTCTTAGAGGACTTGGAAATCCTGAGTTTGCTTGTTCGATTCGTATTAAGGCTAGGTTAATTTTAAAAGCTGCTGTCCAGCGGAGAGAGTGAACGGCTCCGTGAAACACAATGGAAGAGTGAGGTGAAATAGCTCAGGCTGTTAAAGAGCTGCTTAGAGATTCTAAGGTTGATGGTTTGATTCTTATCCAGGGCAGGTGAAGTTTAAAGTCCCATGCCCAAATGAAAAGGTTAAATGCGCCCAGAGAAAGTTGTATGTATAGCAGCAGCTTAGCTCAGTGGTTAAGGCTACTGGCCTTGGTGCGGGAGACTGGGGTTCAAATCTGATCAGGTTGATGATTTGATTCTTATCCAGGGTAGTTGAAATTTAAAATCCAACACCCAAATGAAAAGGTTAAAAGCACCCGGAGAAACGATGATATGTGTAGCAGCAGGATAGCTCAGTGGGTTAGACTACTGGCCTTAGTGTAGGAGACTGGGGTTCAAATCCAGTGCTACCATATGCACATCATCGCACGGCAAGGGGGAGCCAGGACGCCAGGATAAAGTGGGGATGTCATCATCATCCCCACATTTATTAATATTATTTGGGTAATAGGAAAGGTAGGGTATGCAGGAAGGTGGCTAGGACTGGTGAATAGGAAAGGTCGGGTAGGCAGGAAGGTGGCTAGGACTGGGTTATATGGGAGGGTAGGTTGGAAAGGTAGGTAGCTAGTTGGCTAGAACTGGGTAATAGGAATGTTAGGTCTAGTTGGTAGGAAAATAAAGTTAGGTCTAGTTGGTAGGAAAATAACTTTTTTAACATAACATAAAATATAATGTTACTATGCAGTAACATATATATTTATAGTTTTAATAGTTTTATAATAAGTATAATAGTTTTAATTTTAATGTTACTATGCAGTAACATTAAAATGTTATAAATAATTACAGTTAACACTTTGTTTCATTTTTACCTCTTTAACAAAATGAGTGGAGTTATTTTAACTTTCTACAAAATTTCTGTATTTCTACAAAATTACAAACCAAAACAATGACTTTCCTATTACACAGTCCTAGCTATCTTCCTACCCTACCTTTCCTAGTACTACCTTTACTTTCTTCCTAGCTACCTTCCCGATAATCCAGTCCCAGCTACCTTCCGTCCTACTCAGTCCCAGCAGGTGGAATTTAAAGTCCAACGCCCAAATAAAAAGGTTAAATGCGCCCGGAGAAAAGGTATATGTGTAAGCAGCAGCTTAGCTCAGTGGTTAAGACTACTGGCCTTGGTGTGGGAGACTGTGGTTCAAATCTGGTCAGGTTGATGGTTTGACTCTTATCCAGGGCAGGTGAAATTTAAAGTCCAACACCCAAATAAAAAGGTTAAATGCGCCCGGAGAAAAGATGATATGTATAAGCCGCAGCTTAGCTCAGTGGTTAAGGCTACTGTCCTTGGTGTGTGAGACTGGGGTTCAAATCTGGTCGGTTTGATTCTTATCCAGGGCAGGTGAAATTTAAAGTCCAACGCCCAAATAAAAAGGTTAAATGCGCCCGGAGAAAAGTTGATATGTGTAGCAGCAGCATAGCTCAGTGGGTAAGACTACTGACCTTGGTGCGGGAGACTGGGGTTCAAATCTGGTCAGGTTGATAGTTTGATTCTTATCCAGGGCAGGTGAAATTTAAAGTCCAACGCCCAAATGAAAAGGTCAAATGCGCCCGGAGAAAAGATGACATGTGTAGCAGCAGGATAGCTCAGTTGGTTAGACTACTGGCCTTGGTGCGGGAGACTGGGGTTCACATCCAATGCTACCATATGCATGTCATCGCACGGCAAGGGGGAGCCAGGACGCCAGGAAAAAGTGGGGATGTCATCATCATCCCCACATTGATTAACATTATTTGGGTAATAGGAAAGGTAGGGTAGACAGGAAAGGGGCTAGGACTGGGTGATAGAAAAGGTATGGTATGCAGGAAGGTGGCTAGGACTGGGGAACAGGGAGGGTAGGTAGCAGAAAAGGTATGGTATGCAGGAAGGTGGCTAGGACTGGGGAACAGGGAGGGTAGGTTGTAGAAAAGGAAGGGAAGGTAGCTAGGTAGGCAGGATGGTGGTTCATTGTACCTCTTTTTGTAGAGAGAAAATATTCTCAGAATCTTGATTACTATCAAGATTATAGCTACTTCTAAGTAATTGATTTAAATCAAGTTTAATCAGGTAAAAGAATCTTGATCAAGATTCTCAAGTAATTAAGTTTATCTTAATTACTTAATTACTTCAGGTAAAAGTCAGGATCTTGATTAAACTTAATTATGTTTATCTTGATAATCAAGATAAACTTAATTACTTAATTACTTGAGAATCTTGATCAAGATTCTTGTTTATTAACTTGAGAATCTTGTTAATTAAGTTAATTAACTTGATAATCTTGATTAATTATGTTTATCTTGATTATCAAGATAAACATAATTAATCAAGATTATCAAGATAAACATAATTAAGTTTAATCAAGATCCTGACTTTTACCTGATTACTTACAAATTATCAATATCAAGAAAAAAGTCTTTAAAAAAGTTAAGAATTTAAATTAAGTCTCAATCAATCAAGATTCAAAATGAGATACAACCACCTTCCTACCTTCTTTTCCTAACTAGCTAGCTACCTTCCCTTTCTACTACCTACCCACCCTATTCCCCAGTCCTAGCCACCTTCCTGCATAGTCATACAGTACTTTTGCTGTTCCCCAGTCCTAACCTTTCTGCATACCCTACCTTTCCTGTTACCCAAATAATGTTAATTAATGTGGGGATGATGATGACATCCCCACTTTTTCCTGGCGTCCTGGCTCCCCCTTGCTGTGCGATGACATGCATATGGTAGCATTGGATGTGAACCCCAGTCTCCCGCACTAAGGCCAGTAGTCTTACCCACTGAGCTATCCTGCTGCTATACATATCATCTTTTCTCCGGGCGCATTTAACCTTTTCATTTGGGCGTTGGACTTTAAATTTCACCTGCCCTGGATAAGAATCAAACCATCAACCTGACCAGATTTGAACACCAGTCTCCCGCACTAAGGCCAGTAATCTTACCCACTGAGCTATCCTGCTGCTACACATATCTTTTCTCCGGGCGCATTTAACCTTTTCATTTGGGCATTGGACTTTAAATTTCACCTGCCCTGGATAAGAATCAAACCATCAACCTGACCAGATTTGAACCTCAGTCTCCTACACCAAGGCCAGTAGTCTTAACCACTGAGCTAAGCTGCTGCTTACACACATACCTTTTCTCCGAGCGTATTTAACCTTTTCATTTGGGCGTTGGACTTTAAATTTCACCTGCCCTGGATAAGGATCAAACCATCAACCTTAGAATCTCCAAGCAGCTCTTTAACAGCCTGAGCTATTCCACCTCACACTTTCTCTGTGTTTCATGGTGCCTTTCACTCTCTCCTCTGGACAGCAGCTTTTAAAATTTACTGAGCCTCGATAAGGACCGAACCACAAATCTCTGGATTTCCAACCAGTCCTCTAACAGCCTGAGCTATCAGTCCAGAGACACTTTGCTAGCGTCCCATGTAACTTTGAACTTTTTCCTTCAGACATCAGCTTTCAAAACAGACTGACTAATCACCTGAGGAAAGAAATTCTATCTTCCAACCTTCAAAGCAATTCCCTCTACCAGCCTGAGCTACTGCCTTAGACAGTTTCACCATCTTTCCTCTGAGCATTGGAACACAAAACACACCAGACTGTTGGAAATAAGACTCAACAAGACAGTCTATGATTTGCTGAATATGCTGCTTTACTATGGATAGATACTTCTGCCAGACAAAAAGTCCCTCTAAAAGCACTGATTCAGTAAACCATGACTGGTGTCACACATCTCTCCTTGTGGTCATGAGAATTTTGATCATGTGTCTGATGAATAAGGACAAAATACTGACTTTTCAGTGCAGGGTTTGGACTCGGGAACAGGAGGGGAGACATTTGGTCAGATACTGAACTGGCGACTCTAATGTTGGGTGCCCACCTTGAAACTGTGCCAATTGTATAGATCTTGTGTGCTGCTGGGGGGGGAAGGTGTGTTTGATGCATCCATATTTGAATGCAGTAACAGAATCTTGATTCATATTTGATCAGCGCTGCCTCTTTCAGTTTGACCACAGTTCACGAGTCGTGATAGACAGCTGTGTTAGACACCACTCATCTATTTTTCTGAGGTTTGCAGATATTAATGGTCCAAGCCAGATTCAGTAAACTGTCTTAATTGCCCAAACTGTTGGTGAAGAGGTGCGCTTTTATGAGACAATACAATTGAATTTTAACTTGAGGCGTATTTTAGTCTAACTTTATATGACACATTTACTCCTCATCATTTTCATGCAGTCCCTGATTCCACCTGATTAAAAGGAGGTAGCTTTACTCTACATGTTTGTGTTGTGCAGTATACAGACATGTCACGACATTATTTCAAGCGGTTTCATTTTGCTGCAGTTGGAGTTGAGCTGCATGTGAAACAGCTCAGCGTCTCCTGTGGCTGATTCACAAACCTGCTTTGTGGTTGACACTCACTCTTTGTCTCTGTGCCTCCTCTTCACAGTTCATCCTGTGCACAATGGCCATCTGAGCTCTGCTGTCTGTCCCACACCACGAGGTCAGTGCGCCTATGGAACCAATCAGTGGTGGATTGTGGATCACTGCCTCACAGGAACGCAAAGGGAGGCCAGTATATTAGACTGAGCGGCCGTGAGCCACAACAGGGAAGTACCCATGGCTTTTAACGCTTGCTGTAATGCTTTAGTCTTGTATGTCACAAAGGGATGTGCTGAAGATCTATTGGTTGTACACACACACACATATATATATATACACAGTATATTAGAGGGGAATATATTACATCTCAGTGTCTTTAAAGCCCTCGTGTAGATTTCTGACCTCCAAAATAAAAGCTGCAGACACTGCAGCACAGTAGTGCCAGATAACACATCAGAAATATACACAGAGGCTTTAAAGAATTGAAAATACAGAGTCTCAGTGGAACAATATAGAATTACTCAATCAGATAACTTAAACTAGTTTGCATATTATGCTTTGGCTTTCTCATTTGGGAATGAAAGTCCTAAATGAGTGAACTGATACTATGAGGATGTCCTTACCTGTGAGACACCTACTGTGCCATTATAACCTGTGAATGTATGGACTAATATATTAAACACATTTATATGTAACTTAGTAACAGCAGCATCATGATTAATGATTTAATGTTAGCAGCATTTACACTGAACTTAATACAGTTAGGTTTTTTTTTCTCATTATTTATGGTAATATTTTTATAGGTGCATATTAGCTTGGTGTTTGAAGGGATATTTTGCCCCAAAATACACATTTTTCCTCTCATGTGTAGTGCTGTTTATCAGTGTAGATTTTGTGTGAGTTGCAGAGTGTTGGAGATAACGGCCACGGAGATGTCTGCCTTCTCTTCAATATAATGGAACTAGATGGGACTCAGTCAAATCAACGCAACTCTACTTAAAGCACCACAAGCTGTTTTCTTTCTACTGAACTAGCTAGCTTAACTTAATCTCAGCCACAAGTAGATGCACGCTCCCCTCTGTATGGTGATACAGTTGGTGGGTTTAGTTCAGTACAAAGAAAATAGCTCCTACATGAAACTGCTCACAAGGTCTGTGGATTATCTTGAGTAACCAGGTCCTGAATTCTGTAAAGAGACATTAGTGATGAGTTTTTCAAAGCACCACAAGCTGAGTGTCATCCATTATATTGGAGAGAAGGCAGACATGTGTACAGCTGATATCTCCAACACTCTGCAACTCTCACTAAAACAATCTAGACTGTTAAACAGCACTACAGGTAAGAGGAGAAATATCTATTGAGGGGTGAACTGTTCCTTTAGCTTGATAACAAGCCAGAGTGACTGTGAGCTGATATAAATCCACACTGATACCTGTTATTAATGATAGTGAGATATAAAAATATTGTCCTATAGCTACAGTATGTTCATATGCCTGAAGTTTTGCAGTTGTAAACTTGTTTGTTTTGGATGTTTTCGTACAAACACAGCCATGTTTTGTAAACAATGCAGTGAAATCAACCTCGGCACACACCCACTGTTGTAGTAAAGACCACATTTTGTTACTCACATTAAACACTTTCTAATCATTATGCATTCTGTTTATTAATTTATACAATTGCGCCCCCCCCCCCTATTAATTTATACAATTGCGCCCCCCCCCCGTCTATTTACACAATATATTTCATTTTTTTTTTTTAAATATAGTTAAGAACAGAAACATTCAAATTAGCTGTTAAGTGTTGCATTGTATAAAATACAGTGGCAAACATTTAAAAAATGCATAAAAACAATTGTGAACAGCACTAGGTTTAAAAAGTGACATTTATATCCAGTACAGCAAGTTTTCTAATCTGTGCAAAAGTTTGCAAATCCCATGAAAGTTCAGTAGACTGTTCAGGCGTTGGACGTGTCGAGTTAGGCTTTAGCAACTTTTGTTCTACATCTGTGCTCGAGAAAGAAAGCTTATCAAATAAAACACCCCGCGCTCTGCTGGATCATCTGTATTGTCCTTTTTCATCTCATCCATCTTAACTAATATTCCCCCGTTATCTCTGACCTCTCAGGTTTCCACTGAGGGAGTCAGGGGACTAGATGAAGCCCAGGCTTTAGATGACAGCAAAGTGTTGGGTGTCAACTCACTGTTCAATAAGGGTAAAGTCAAAACTCCGCAGAAATGATATGAAAATCAATGTGCAATATTAAATCATAACAAACTATTTCAACAGCATACAGTAAATGCAGCACCCAGCTTAAAGCCTGTCTCTGAAATCTTACTTGCTACATTGAGAGGCTATGCATTGCATTCATCATCATCATCATCCTCCCATCAGCAGTCCACAGCACTCTGCCTAACATCAGGGGTTTAAAAACAATAGGTACATAGAAAAATAATGGCAAATTAAATACTTTGTTTTAGAAAAATAGGTCTAACGGTTATTTCTAAATCTCTCTGGATGAGTTTATGTGCTGTACCTTAAAAAGCAATACATGTCACACACAGCTGATTGAGACCTTTTATAATTTAGTCAAGTGCAGTCTCCATGCAATACATGAGCTTGTGTTGGAATTTATGTAGTTAAAAAAACTAAAATGACTAATTCATTTGTCATGCAGATCACCCTAAAATGGTTCGGTACATTTACATCTGACGGTGGAGAAGCAGGTTTCCGCTGCATTGAATTGATGTCGTCTGTCAAAGGCTAGAGCAGGCTTATAAAGCTAAGGCTATCGGAGGCTGGCCTGTGTCCTCGGCCCAAAACATGAAAAAACTTCTGTCCCCCCCCCCCAATGGTGCTTTGTCAGCAATTTTTTTTTATCTAGGAAATTGTACTTTTAAGAGGATGGTGGAAGACCTAAAGCATGCAACTAAAAACTACCATGTAGGATCGTCAGAGTTTTAGAACGTATGGATGTGGCGTCTGTGTGGCAGCGTCACAATTGCAATCAAAGCTACACATACAGTTTTAAGGGGTATTATGTTGAGGCATTTTGAGGATTTTAAAAGAAAACTTCACCCACAAAATTACCATTTGTATATCAATTACTCACCGTGTGTTACCTTGAATTTGTCGAGAAAACTTTGTCTTACTCTCACACATCATGCAGTATAATCTAAGTCTCACGGATCTAGTCAGATGCTCAGTACTTCCCAAACACGTTTTCACTGAAACATTACAATTCAAAACACTTCAGCCTTCGAGTAGTGCGCCCTGAGCATGTGCGTGTGTACAAGCTCCACTTGAGCGGAGTTCAAAGGAATGCACATGCCCAGGAACACCACTTGACCCTGTGTGAGAATTTACTGACCTGTTTTAAATCCAAATGTTTAACTGAGTACTGAGCATACGACGAGATAAATGAGACCAGGACTATACCGTCATTAAACAGAGTCCCCATTTTCTTCAGGTTATAAAAAATGTTTGCCATTGTTGGATTCTCCGTTAAGTAGCAGAGCTGCACAGCTAAATTTTGCATTATGGATAAGTGCAAAATCCAAATTCCAGGAGCTGTATTTTTTTTTGATGAGGGTAAATGTGTGACAGATTGCCATTACAAATGGTAGTTTGGGGGGTGTCCTGCCAAAGAGGCTTGTGAGAAAGTCTTCATGGTTAGTAATTGATAAAAAAAATAGTCATTTTGCAGGTGAGGTATTCCTTTAGCTCTACAACTGTTCTTTTTCTATTACAGAATGATGAGAAATGTCAAAAAAAGGGACTAAACCTTGGTTCTTTTCAACTTTTTTTTGTAGGTTTTGAAAATCTGATGGATTAAAACACACACCAGTGTAAACTAGTGTTGTCACGATACTGGAATTTCTACCTTCAATACAATACTTTGAAACTTACTTTGAAGAATTTAAAATTCTAATTAAAAGATAAATACAATAAGCTGATAACATGACAACAACAACTTTTCCATTCTTGGTTAGTAGCGGAGAACAGCACAGTGACTGTAGTAAATATTAACAATAAGAGAGCGAGAAAGCGCAGCAGAAATTGAGCATTGAATCCATTTCAACTATTCAGAAATGCTATGTATGTTATTTTGGATGACACTAGTGCAAACAACTACTGTATAATTAAATACAAGTACTGGAAACAGTTGTCTGGAAGAAAACTCAAACTGTCACCTTCTGCTGAGAGACTACTGGTCCGGATGGTTAGATGTCCAAGATTCACCATAAATAACTGCAGAAAGAAACAAAGAACAGCTGTAGGAATCATTACAATCCCCAAACTGCTGGGACAGAAATTTTCCTCACAAGTTTTGACTGCAACTGCAAATACCCCACAGCTACGCTTACGTGGTATTGATAGGATGTAGGTTGTTATATGTTAATTATGTTTTCAAATCTACGAAATCCAAAACTTGAAGCATTCATTTTGTTGTCTTTCAAATGTTCTGCGTGTCAAGGTTGAGCTGTTGAATTCACATACAGATCTTAACATAGCAACATAAATGCTGTTAAAGATGCTCTCCTCTTTGTTCAGGTTGTATAAAATGATCTCCAGAGTACATTAAACTCTAGAAATATACCGAGATTCAGTTCGTTCCTGTACTGGTTCATCATTATTGCTCTCAAAGACTGACATAAGTCTTGTTGTGCTATGTAAGGTTCATGCAGCCTCTACACACGTTATTACTATTACAGTGTTCTGTACTTTGAGCTGAATAAGAAATGATTTTCATCTGTTGTGGCGAAGTTGTGTACAGTAGGCACGCTAAATATACAGACGGATCTCCTTGTGAGTTTGAAACTGCGTCGACTGTTCGGAGCTGCTGACAACAGGTGAACTTCAAAGCCGTGGAGTGGAATATAGAAATGCCTCGGAAAGAGTTTCAAGTAGCTTTGTCCCTGTGAAGAGGGAAGAGTCATAGAAAATGAGACTTGATAGCTACAGTAGTCTGTAAGCATGCCAAGGTCACACCTGATTGCCCGGTGAGTTGCAGTGTGTGTGTGAGGAACATGCGACAGAAAGGAAAAGAACCCATGAGAAAGGAAAACATGCATATCTCTTTTAGAAAAAGCACGTCAGGTGCCTCGTGTTGCTGGCAGTGTTCTATTTGAAGTATGTACAGGGTAGATGACGACTTTACATGTGGTAATAATATAGTGTATAAATACCTCTGTATAAATGGACTTTATACATCTAAATCCGAGAGCTGGAAGGGCAGGGGGCTGGGAGGGTTTCCGAAAAGGAATGGAAGAAAGTCTACAGTTTGTTTGCCTTTGCATATACAGTCTCTTTCTTAGACCCTGAGTCAAGCTTGAGAGGACACCTTCGGTTGACGTCGAAGGGCTCGGGGACGCCTACTTTCCTGGAAGCCCAGGGTCAGAAACTGGTCTGTGGAGTCCCAACATTCCTGAGCTGCTGGGGACATCAGGTAGGGAGGCTTGTCGGCCTGATGAGAACCCCGGGGGCTGTTCTACTGAGTCCATGCTGTTTTGCGTGTGTCTCTGCTCTGTGTCCGTGTCGCTCTCGAGCAGTCCAGCAAAGTTCCCGTCTGGAAGAGTCTCTGTGCGAAGAAGGTCTGGGGAGGTTTCTTTGGACTTGTTCTGGGCCTGCTCTGGGCCAGGACTCTGAAAAAGACAGAGGCGAGGTGGCATTATGAGCCATTTGGCAGAGAACGTAAAGACAGATACAGAGCTACCATACAAATGTGTCTTTAAACCAGGAGCAGGCAACCATGCCGCTCTTTAGCCCCTCTCCACCGAAACTTTACATTTTGAGTCCTCAGTAAGATGTAATGCACTCTTCACCAAATAATGTAATGCCATTTTAACAACAGGATGACATAATGAATTAACAATAATCATGAATTGCTTTTTAGAATTTTCATTTATTTGTTAAAACAAGCGTAACTGAACTAAATCCTTCGTGCTGACATCACTCTTTCATATTAAGCACTATTGAGCAGTACACACAACAGAATGGATTTTATGTTTCTGTCCTGTCTTGTTATATTTAACTCATCTCAATTTGGATAAACTTTTTATCTCCCTAAATTCACAAGACATTTTCTGCAGACTACTTTCCTTTAAAGTGATATTGTATGCTGCATGTTTTATATCTAAAGGAATTAATGTTAACATTAGTTTGTTCAGGATTCAAGGCACACTCTTGTAGGACATACTTTTTAATCTTTGGCCTCAGGGAAAGGCATCAAGTATTTTTAAGTCAAAAGGTTCAAAAGACCAAGTGATTTCAAGAGTCCTTATTGTCACAACCATAGTACATCCTCCAACAGGTAAAAACGACACAGAACATTATTTTTTACTCAGTAATTTTCAGCATTAACTGATTGGTTATTGTTGAGGTGGGTTAAGTGTCTGATGTACCTGTGGCCGAGGCGGTGCAGGAGCGAGGCTGAGCTCTGTCTGGATGGCAGACACCGGCTGGACCCAGATGGCTGGCCTCTGGTACTCGGGGCTGGAGGTGACGGTGCTGTAGGCGGGGGGGCCTGACGCTGTTTGCCTCTGGAGGAGCTGCAGGATGGCCTGGATGTCTGCAGTCATCTGGGACTCCAGTCTGATGGACAGACACAGAGGAAAACATAAAATAAAATAAAAAAGGAAGCTGTGAAACACATTGGTTACAAGATGTCTGCTGAGTGATCCTGAGGTGAATACTAACATGAACAGGAGATCATTAATGTTGGGAGTCTGGAGAGTTGATTGTCTAGATGCTCAGTGTTCTTAATCAATACTGATTTACAGACTGATGACAAACAGGTGATGAGCTGCTGCACAACAGTTCCCACTACATCAGTCACATATGTAAATGAGCAGAGTCCCATCATCACACAAGAACACATGAATAAGAAGTCTGTTCTTAACCACTTCCAATCAGCTAGGACTTTTTCAAGCTAGAGTGAAGATACTGGTCATAGGAAGCTAGATCTCAAGGTCCAGTGTCACCAGTCATGTCATGCTAGCTTGTTGGGAAGGGGTTAAATAATGCTCCAAAGTCAGGCTATGGACGGACGGACAGACGGACGGACTGGTATGGCAATTTTTACAGAGGTCCCTTCAACTCTCACCTCAAGATATGTGAATGACAATGGGTTTTCTGCAGTACAAATGAGACATTTTTAGCTATTGTATTTGAATATTTCTGCCTACTGGGCTCCCTAAACAGGATTGGAATTGCATAAAGTGGATATGACTGGAAAGATGAGTCTCCTAAGGTCTCAGTGAGCCCAATTGTATTCATTTATGATGACATAAGTCCCCACGGTAGCCATTTCACTGCAGTGAGACAAATTCTTTTAAATTTTACCTGACCGTATAAAATGACCTACTGCGACCTCTGGGATAGTTACAGGCCCATGAAACTTTACAGCGACAAACCAGAGACCTTGGGCATTCAGAGGGTGTCTGTTTTCATAAGTATATTAACAAGTAGCAACCTCTGGGGCTGAAAATTGAAGTGCCACACACTGCAGTTCTTTGAATGGCCACTTTGGGCTGACTCCAGAAACCAGTCAATCCCTCACTTTAAAATACCCAAATTTAAAGCAGAAATAAATACGTTTACAGCCTGGTACAAAAAATGTTCTGGTCACCTCAGCGTGCTTCCGGCCTTTGTGGCAACTGTATGGTGGCTGAATGTTTATATAACTGACGCATTTATATTTTATGAAGGATTAAAGTTACACATAATTAAGGGCGGGCTGCTTTGAGTGACAGGCTTTCTGCCAAGAGTGTCATCGGCTTCGCAGTCAGATCCCCTCTCACTTCTCCACAGCGCCAGCCTCTCACCCAAATATAGTCACTTCTAGCACCAAAGAACCAAGACAGTGAAAGTCAAAATCCGTAGATCAGTGGGTGACGTCACCATAGCTAGATCCATTGTTTTACAGTCTATGATTGACAATTAGGGGGATTTTCAGCAGTCTGCAGAACAGAAGTGCTCGCTGGAAAATGCTGTCCTTACTGAAATCTAATGTCAAAAGTTGATATTAAACCCAGCATGGATTTTTCTGTGGTGGTCTTTGTGTCTTAATGTTGCACTTTGAAGTGATATTTGACTATTTTAACACATGATATCAACCTCAAAATGTGCTGCAACAACTTATGACATACATAATACACTCTAAACTTTCAAAATCTGAACAGGCGCTTTGTTACATCTTTATGAGCAGAAAAACTTGAGCTGCGTCTCAAATTAATCATCAGGTTCCCAGCTGTCAGATGATGTACACCATTTCAATGTGGCATATGCTGTTCACCTACTATCTCCCCCTAAAGATCCTCTGTCCCCCTTCCAAGAGACAAACATGGGTCTATGGTCGGGAGATGTGGAGTGGAAGGGGTTAAAAGAAGTCATTTGCTTTTGATTGGTCCTTGTAACCGTTATGATCATTACAATTAAAGGTGTAATGATGCTGATCACTGCTGATGATTAAACCAGTACTATAAAGCCCCACAGCTCTCAGTGCGGTGCTATCAATGTCACATCAGTGCAGTGTATTAACTGCCACTGCTCAGCAGTGCTCATGTTGTAGTGTGTGTGTATACACTCCATTTCTTAGTTTGTGCTGTGACCTAATTTCACCGTATGGATCAATAATTTCATCTCATCATCACTGTTGCTTGGCCGTCGGCCTGAAAATAAATATGATGACAGATGTTATCATTTTGCCCCTTTGCTCGAAGGAAAGAAAAAGCAAAAACCCAGATAGTAAATGTATTTAATCTGCTGACACATTGTATGACATGTTTTCCCCTCTTATGTACAGTTGTGTAACACACTGCAATCATTATGGGATGGTGGACGTGTGGTCAATACTCATACCAAACACTAGGGGGAAGCTCAACCTTACAACAGGATGGTTTACATGGAGTATTACAGAACAGCAGCCCTCTGCTTCTGAAATGCTTATCTCCAGGAAGAGCAGCAGTTCTGACGTGTCAAAAGTATTCATATCCTTTACTCAAGTAAAAATACTCAATTACAAGCAAAAGCTCTGCATTCACAGTCTCGCCTCAATAAATGTGTTATCAGCAAAATGTTAAATGTGCAACACTCAAGTTAACTACAAGTACCTCATAATTGTAATTAAGTACAGTACTAGGGCTGCAGCGAATGATTACTGCATTGTTGATTAATCAATTGATTATTGTCTCGAGTTACTGATTAGTTATTCCATCTATAAAATATTAGATAATGATGGAAAAATGTTGTTCAGCGTTTCCAAAAGCCCAAGATGACAATGAAAATGTTTTGTTTTGTCCACAACCCAAAGACATTCAGTTTACTGTCGTAGGAGGAGAAAACATTCACATAGGATTTAGAGTTTTTGTCTTAAACAATTACTCAAACCAACAAATTAATTTTCAGATTAGTTGGCGATTCATTTAGTTTAATAGTTGATAACTAATTGAAATAGAAATAGTATCCTCTTATCTCACAATAGAATTTCACATGAAATCAGACCAAGAGGTGGACTTATAAATTTAAGATAGGGCTTTGACATCTGCAGGAAAGTTTCTGTGGTGCAGGTACCATAAATTCAAACACCTGCACTGTGTGTCATCACCTAATGCAGCAAGTTACATCACGGCGTGGAGTGTCTGAGATGGTGAATCACCTCTTTTCCCCGCACACTCCCTTTTTTCAGTCCATCAGCAAAAAAGGACGGAGACACAGAAGGCGAACAGAGTGAGCAGAGACTTCCCGGCGTGGAGGGGAATGCCTCTTGTCGCTCTGCCAGGTGCCTGTTTGCTCTTTAGAGGACAATAAACACTTTGGCTCGGGCCTGTTTGAGTAGACAGAGTTTGTGGTGCAGTGACCATGTCTGCTGCCTCAGACAAAAACTCTGCCAAACCAGCATAAATGGATGAATGATGGGGACACTCACTGGCCCATGTTTCCACTGGGATCACTGTGCAGAATACTTCATCATTATATCTCAAGTGTATGAGGTCGTGAAGGACCACACTGTTTCCTCCTTTTCCTCCATAACTGCACCAAAACTCTGCAACTTCACCACAACATCCAGCATCCTAACCTCACAGGATGACGTCGACACTCTTTGCAATGTGTCTGCATCTCGTGGCTTTGTGCTATAAATAGACAGCCGCTGACTGTCTGCCTCCCCCTCATCTGTATCGGTGCACCAGCCGAGAATCACACGAGCTGCTCACACAGTCCGCTCTCTGCATTAACACAGCTGCAGCGGGTGACTGGCCTAAAATGTCTCAGTGCAAGTTCTCAGCCAATTAAAGGCAGAATCAAGGGGGGGGGTCTGTAGTGCAAGCTCTCAAAGAGGACTTCATGGTAGTGAAGCTGAAGAGAAATAAAAAAGCCTATAATGGGAATCTGAGCCTGAAGGTGTCTTTCGTTATCTAAAGGTCAAGATCCTCATCACGAAAAGATCACACTCTGTGCTTCAGACTTCAGCTCACAGTCTGAAAATATATATTCATTTTATCCTGATTTATTTTTATTAAAAATGACTAAAAGAGTGTTTTTGCACCCCTGTAACACTGTCAGGCTCATCGCGGTCTTCTTCCTTGTTAAAACCTGGCGCCTACATTACCCACAATTCAACTCGGCTGGCAGCAGTTTGGTCAGAGATTTTGGTGTGTTATGGTGCATTTCATTTGCAACAGGAAGTTGTAAGTTCAGGGTCACCAGTCGGAAATTTCAGCTGGAACGCCCCCTGAAGTCGGATTTCCGACTCTGAAGTCAGAGGAACCTCACCAGCCCTGACCTCAAAATCCAAGATGGCTGCTTAGTGCATAAACACTAGTGAGAGCTGTAGTAATACAGGCACATTGTTGGTGTATTGCTATTTTGACGCAGCAGAAAGTGACCAACAAAAACCTGGTCTAAAGTCAAGATGGCGGAGTATTTTCCTGCCATTCAATGGCTGCATTATTCAGATAGTAAGATCTGCCTAAACAGGGCAGTTCACAGCATGCAAACACTCCGCCTGTTACACACACAGGGATGTGGGATGGGCATTTTAAATAACTTCTATATTCGAGTACATGCAAAAACAAAAAACAAACAAACAAAAAAAAGCTATGTAAGAATGGAAATGTAAATTGGCCCAAAACTGAAAACAAGTGCATCTGAAATTCATTTACTTAACAACCAGACATCAATTAGCATAGCGCTGAAGGACCGTCTCCGAGCCGCTATCCCGTACTCAGTTCAACATCTGCCAGGTGAGCATGAGCTAACAGCAGCAGCAACAGCTAACATCCAGCACCAAGCTGTTTAACAGTCCCTCTGTCTTGTTAATAACCTGATGGGTAACATTAGCCGTGTGATGCTAACAGTAAGCCCTGTCACTGTGTGTGTGTGCTGACACTCATCAACTGTTCCCCTCTGCATAGTTAACACTCCCGGATAAACAGAGAGCCCAACAGCGGAGCAAAGAGGTGCTGAGCGAAGCAATACACTGCACGCAGCTCTACAATGAAACATCATTTTACCCATTTCAAACACATTATGTTGAGCAAATACTGACGTCTGAACGAGCACGAGGCAGAACTACGAGGCCCATCTCTAGTTGTGGGTGGGTGAAATGAAACACCATTAATGAGGAATATATTAGACATTCTCTCAAATGTGGCATGAGAGCAGAGCTGCTGTCTGATTCCCATTAAGAGGCTCTGTGTTACACACGAGGAGCAGTGTAACTCCATTCATTAATTCCGAAGCTAAAGGTTTAGTTGTGTTTCCTCTGTCAAGTTTATAACTACAGTTCGTAGTTTTGCTGCCATATGATTTTCATAATATCCTTTGAAACAATCATATGATGGGATTTAACATAAAGCCAGATAAGGATTATATAAATGAGGCCACAGCTCATCAGCTCCTCCATTCTCACAGTTTGAGGGCATATGGGAAAATATATCCTTATACATGTTTCCCCTCGGCCATCAGATGTGTCCCTGGATGTTAATGAGGCGGGGAGCATTTTGGCTTTGGTGATGTAAGCAGTGTGTGGTGTTTCCTCTCCTCACCTGTTGAGGTGCTGCTGCAGCAGGTCCAGCCGTTGCTCCACCTCTCCGTAGGTGAGGTCTGTGTCGCTGTCATCCTCCCCGGCTGGCGTCTCTTGACACTGGGCTGACTCCTCTGCACCCTCGTTGGGACGCTGACACACCCACTCATCTTTATGGAGCTCTGGAGGGAGGGACGCGTGTGCAAACAAACAAACACACACACACACACACACACATACAGGGTAAATGATGTGTGTTATTAGAACAGTGCTTCAGGGGAAGCATCTTCCTGTGTTGTGCCTTTTCATCATTTAGCTTTACTAAGCTCTGATCAGCTTACTGCCTCCTGAATCCTAACATCTATCCTACAGAGGAAAACACTCATCTGACCCGGTCGACAATCACACCCTGTGTGGGATTTTTTTGTTCCCCTCCTTTTGGGTTTCCACAAGTGATGGTTGCAGATTAAATTGGCAATTCCTGTATGTTGTTCTCGCCGGGCTGTTTAGAAGAATCAATATCTCTCTGCTCTTGACTCTGGCTGAAATCCTCTTATGGCTGCAACAGCTGAATTATGGGATATTAATATCAAATCAGTTTTCCAATCTCAGCGCACAATCATGCTGAGTTTAACTTGGCAGTTAAAATACAGGACAAATGTTACTGTTGTCCTGCTGTGTGTGCGCAGGAGCTTTGTTCCCGGTGGATGATTTTATGGAGGTTTAAGCCGACGGAGCAGTTGCATCTTCTGACAGGAGGTCACAACAGGTCAGGCTGCAGACACAAACTGGTGTGTTTGCTCGACATGGAGCAGCAGGCAGACGGTGAAAGTGAGGATTTCTCCCAGAGCTTGCCGGGGATCTCCATCCCAGATGCAGCTTTGTGTGGAAGCTGCTCAGTCAAGCCTGCTGCTCTCACTGTCTACACTACACTGAGATCCATAGGAGGATTTCATTACTATTTACTTGTTTGGTTTGGGTAACTGCACAGTGTCACAGCGCTGTGTCAAAGTTTAACAGTAGCTGAATAAACAATTAAAACCATTTATCTCTAAAATAGATTTAAACGTGACCAAAACAGCAGATAGAGTAATGTCAACAACATGATTTTACTTAATGTTTCCTGTAAATCCTTTATTTGGTCATGACCTACGATCAAAAGGGGTGACCCCGGGCCGGTTGCTGGATATAATCCTCTTAAGTTCTATTACTGAGTGGGTTTTAGGTTTCGCCGTAATGACACATAATCCCTGTTTGGATTTTTAATAGGTGTGACATTCCTCCTCTGGGGCTTAGGGATTTTTGGGGTTTTTCTAAATTAACTTCTGAGCCAATTACCGTTCCGAGAGTAAAACTTTAGAGGACGAGCTTGTGGATTTACAGGAAATTTCATGTCCATTTCAACAAGACAGTGATTTGCTTAATATAGACAGAATAAAAACCTCTGATATTTTGTTTGTTTAAAATCAGTTCTTTTATGTTTGGGCAAAAATAGAAAAATCTGTTCAGGATAAACATTTATTTGAATGACAGGAATGAAAAAGGCTTTGGAAGCTGCTTATTCTTTCTTGATCCAAAAATAAATCCCATGTTACTGAACAAAAGAATGAGAACGACTGTGAGATTATTTCTGTTGTCACCTTTATATGTCTGATTCTGCATGTTGTCTGCAGCCTGTGCGTCTGTAGTGCTGCTCAGCCCGAGTCCCACAGTGTGGTCCCTAACCACAGGGTAGCCCAGCACAGCAGAACACAAGGGCCTCTGCTCCTCTTCCTCCTCCCTGCCTTCTTCCTCTTCCTCATCCTCCTCGTCCTCTCCCTCCTCAGCGGACTCTCTCCTCTCCTCAGCTGCTGAGGAGGCGTAGATCTGCCTCCCTTGCTTGGTGTCGCAGTAGGTGGCCGCTGGCTCCTTGTTGTGGGAGCCTACAGGGAGAAATGGTAATCAGGAAATCTGCCGGGGGAACACTGACTGCTCTGCTAAGACTTCCTCTGGGGATGACGGGTAGTCTCATTAACTTTGACAACAGGTAGCGAGTGTTTTGCTTTGGGGTTAAGCTGAGGACAAACAATGTTATGGGAGAATCTGGCTTCTAAACTACTAAGGATGTTTAACGCCATGCAACTGACAGTCACTCCACATGTGTGTGTTTACAAGTCACGTGTGACCAACAGTAAATGAATAATGCTCCCGTTCACTGAGCAGCTCATCAGACCAAACTCTACATCTTCACACCTGACGGATGGAGGCAGGATACGCCGGCTGCTGGACTGTGAAGCGGACTGTTCGGTACATTCTCTGTCCTCACTTGTGTTATATTGGGAGATGGTGATACTGTATTCAGACGGCCTGTAACCATGGTGACCAATTAGATTTGCCTGAATCAAAGCCAAACTGCTGAGTGCTGCTGTGCGGAGGATCTGTCTCCAAGTCCCAAGTCTCTTAGCTGTTAGAAGTCAAATTACAACTGTTTCCACGGTACAGGTTGCTCTCAAACACTCTGTATACTGTCATCTGAAAGCCGAGGCTGCTGTGTTTATCTACAGTCTGAAGACATTTTCTAACCCGAATACACAGGTACCCGGGCTTGAAATACCACGTGCATATGCATGGCGGTACTGTGTACGTATTATATGGGCTGTGTATTTTCAGATCTCTACTGACTGTGAGACTCATGCAATTAAAACTTTTCACACAACCTCGTGCTGCACGTCCATTTTACAGACATTCATCGTGCAGAGAAAAATAAATTTATAAGTGAGTTAAGTATATAAAGTAAGTAAGTAAAGTTGCAGGGTGAAAAGAGGACACTGACAGACAAGACAGAGCAGCACAGGTCTACAGCAGCACTGTAACATTACTGTCAAGCCAGCCACGGCAGCCGCACCACGGTGAAGTTCATTTAAAGCTGGATATCTGACAGACATTCACTCCGGACCCAGCGGCATCTTCTTACACAGTTTCACCCAAAGTTGGCAGTAGGACAACGGTTAGCTCACCTCTCAGCCCTCGTTTACCTGTTTTTTTATATTTTCATGCTGGTTTGCTAATATAAAATTCATACTAAATTGGTTTCACGTAGCACAGTTATTTTTGTTACTAATGTGTAGTTCATTCATTTTACATTATTTCTTCTTGCTATAAAAGAATGGGAAAATAAGAGGAACCTTTGGGGAAGTTCAGATATCAGATTGATCGAAACATCTTTCAGGCCTGAAGTGAAGCTAAGCCTGTAAACTAGCCTGGTCATCTTAGGTCAGACTTATTTAAATCTTCTTTATAAAAGAGAATTTCCTAAAGGTAAGCCTGATTTACTGAAATAAGCCTGGTTTAACTGGTAATCTGCTAATCATGAAACACCCCTCTGATGTAACCATCACTTCAGCTATTAAACTGTAGCAGGGTGAACGCCAGCATACCTTGAGGGTTGAAAAACTCCATGACAGCAATACCATAATAATGCTTAAAATGTAAATAAACTATTTTAATTAAACCCTCTCAACCTAACAGAAGGGTTTAAATCAGCACAAAGAAATAATGTTTAACGTTGGTAAACCAGGAACATCAGTCTGCTTTTATCAGTGTTACTGTGAGTGAATCTGACAGTGTGTATTGTCCACACAGACTTTATGAAAAGCCTCTCCCTCTGTTCATTACATCTCTGCAGCCATTTAAAGGCAGCAGGATGGATATGTTGATAAATCTGCAGCCTCTGACTGGAGAAGTGCCGCACCAGAGCACAGGGCCGTTATGCACAGCTGTCCACGGTGTTTACCTTCATTAAATCAGGTGCAAATGACACCATAACCACACACCCCACTACACACATCAGACAGATTGCTAGAACTCTGCATTCTGCCTGTTATGCATCCGATTATCATCTATCCTTTGTGGCACAGCCTTCAAACTTTTCTAAAACAAATCAACTGTTCATGTGTTACATGTTAAAATGCATTAGGATGATACCAGATATGAAAGCAACATCAAGTAGAGTCTTTATAAACGTATTCTGGTTGTTTCTCATGCAGCAAAGTATTTAGACAACACATACAATAAAGACTGATACACTGAAGAAATATTTTAGGTCATACATCGTGTTGGTATGAATAAGTGTTAAAATACAGTAGAAAGGACCAGAGGGTGGAGTCTTCAATTTAAAAAAAAAAGAGAAAAGAAACAATTTTTATGGCGTAAAAGCACAGTAGTGATGTTGTGTCTCAATCTGACCTGTGGAGGATTTCCTTCTGTAGGACACTCGTCTTCGACACTCGATGTCATCTGTGTTAGAATCAGCTGCTTGTGTGCATGTCGCCTGTAAAGGGATGATGTATGATCAGAGCCATGTAACATAACAACACATACTAACTCACATGTACATGGACATAAAGCTATTTGTTGCGTCTGCATAATGAAGAGGATGCCTTTGCTTTGGAGCCACAGTCTTCTCTGCTGGTCTAAGATCAAACCTTTAAAGTATGACATGAATAGATGCCACACTTTCTCCACTTCTTCTTTCCAGGGCTGCACCAACAAGGATTTTTTCCACTTATCCTATTTATTAATTTGCACACAGAATACATACTAGTCCGTCATTACACTTCCAAATTTTTGTTCAGCCACACGAGTCCTCAGTAAATGTTTATTGAAACCAAATCTCCAGTAACATGTATTGACCAAAGGGAAAAACTGGTCAGGTCCGAGTTCCCAAACAACCCTCCAAACCACTTTGCCTCTCCTCCAGGATGTCATAACTGACTTAAAGAACGTAACAAAAGATTTACAGAGCCTGTGGGAGAAAACTAGTCCAAAATCAACAGACAGCCTTAACAACAAGGATTACTATATCTCAGATTAAAAGTTAAGCAGAGCTCTGTTGCACAATTTCAAATAATCTTTGTAAAGATTAGATAAATGTGTGAATATGGAAATAGAGATCAGCTAAATACTACTGAGATCAATGCAACTTAAATGATAAATCCTTGGTGAATCCAAGTATACTGATGCAAACCAAAAACATACAGAACACTGGCACAACAGATACATTTATTTATTTATTTATTATTTAATGTGGGCTACAAAGCCATCGTCAGTGTGATGACTTCGTCACTGAAACAAGTCCGTTATTGTTTGTCCTGCCCACAGTAAATAACAACAACCATGCTCGCATACATTGTTGAAGACGTTTAAGGTGCGCGCGCCGCCATTTTAGACCTTTAGCGCGATGGCAGAGTGGGGGGAACCCGTTAACGTTCGGCTGCTCTGCATCACTTCACGGTCCGTTACACTGTTAGCTAGCTAATAGTCGGTTAGTTAGCTTAATGTTACTCATGCTGGCTCGACAGAAAGTCTCTAATTTCTCATGCTTAGACAAAAACTCGTTGGCCGAATTAACGGCGATTTATGGGCAAATAATAGAAGTAAAAAAAAAACCGGACAAAGGCGCAGGAAAAGAGACACGGCCTGACCGCGAGTTAACGGCAAACGAATACAACAGCTATTTAGCAACACCGTAAAAGTATGTTGGTGTTAAAGATTTAGAGCGGATATGTTAGCAGAAATTGAATATAGTTATGTTTTCTTTATTGTATAATTACCTGAAACGCACAGTCGTCTCTTTTCGTTACCTTTTAATGAGCCGTTCATATCTACACACGCCACAGGTGCCCAAATCACTCTCGATAGCCGTTTCCGTTTTCTCGTCGGCCACCGTAGTTTTCCCACACGCTTGGCATACGGTTTTGGAGGGTTGTCGGCAGAAGTTTTAGTCAAGCAGCAACCTCAAGAACTGAAAGCCAACATGGAAGTTACAGAAGCTGCAGTTCTTTGAACGGCCGCGAGAGGGTGGCCCCAGGAGACAAGCCCCATAGACCCCATGTTAAAATGGCTTTTACAGAAGAAATGTTTACAGCCTTGGTCTCTGAGTGTCAAGCTGTCTGCTGATAGCTCCTCAGTCAGATCCATCCCTCGCTCCTCCACGGTGCCAGCCTCTTGTCCGAATCTGGACACTTCTGACAAACCAAAATGCCGATTTTTTGCAGTCAGTGGCTTTAGTTGGCTCCCAATCTGCAACTTCACTGCTAGGTGCTTCAGATCCTGCACACTAAATGTTTTCTGGACCACTTTTAAAACCTTAATGGTTGCCAGATAATTAAATTTGATCTAGGTTTAGGTAGATTTAAAGTTTAACTATGACTTAATTGGGTTTGAAAATGAATCCTTGTTGGTGCAACCCCAGCCTAAGGAACATGAACTACGGCCTGTCTTGTTGGAGCACCGTGTATCTCCTGTTTTTGGTGTAATCCTACCAGAACCTTCTCTTGTGTCTCCTCTGCTCTGTCTCGCTCTCCTCTTTCCCCATTCTCTGAATAAATAACAGAAGGCCAACACAAAGTGCACTTCCCGCTTGCTTTAGAAGATAATTAAAACAACTGACTAATGTGGGTTCTTGTTCACATAATGTCACATCTTTCCCCTGCTCAATTCATCATAATTACAGCCTACATCATGTCCACAATGTCCACCCCACCCTTTGTGCTTGACTAACGCTCTCTATCTCTCACTCTTGTCTTCGAGCCAACGGCAGATTAAAGAAAAATGTCTAAATTAGCCCTCGTGCTTTCATTCCCACAACTTTGGATAAATTGAAGCACTAAAGAGAATTAATAAGAAAGCCATTCATCCAATGGAATGGACATGGCAGAGATATGGCACATGGAATGGATAGCTTAATTCAAGTTAATAGTCTCTACTAGGAGCTGTCTTACAGTACAGCAGGGACATCAACTTGTTTTGCCCAGGGGCCACTTTTGCTTAATGACAGGAAGCCAGGGGCCAGTTAATAAACAAACAGTATACATAATAAATAAATGAATTGCCTGTTTTTAATTTTCCAATGTTTGCTGTCCTCCGCTTAGCACAGACCTCTGTCAGGGGATCCGCTAGATCCTCCCTGGCAAGTTGTTTTTATAAACAAGCTACTTTCATGTGTTTCTTTTAATGCACTCTGGCACCTTACTCACGTTCAAAGTACAAAACAAAATCCCAGTGTAAATTAATGAATTAGAAAATGGTCTGCGGGCCAAATCTGGCCTGAAGGCTCTTAGTTAGGGGTCACTGCTGTACAGTGACGATTGATTGTTCCATAAAAGCCTCCAGACCATTTCACTACTTCGACAGCTTTAATCAGAGACAAGAACAGGTGGTGGCACCTCAATGCTAATTACACTGATTACCTTCTCATCACGGAGGTCAAAGGTCAGCTCCAGGTTTGTGAGGAAGTGGTCGGCGAACTCTGGATACATGTCCAGCACCTCCAGGATCTCCTCCCTCTGAATGGTGTGGAGGTCACAGTAGCTCAGCGCCCGCACGTCTGCACAGGATTTCCCTGGCTTGGTGAAGAGATGGATCATCTCGCCAAAAATGTCGTTCTTACCTTCGGGGGTGAGGAGAGGGGGGAAGAGGCAGGCAATCAAATATAAGTAAGTGACTCCTATTAGCTAATCAAGGACATAAGCTTTTCCCCTCATCTATTCTTGGCTTCTTATGGAACAACATCCACAGTTGCTGGGAGTATGTACTGTAGTTAGATAGTATGTAGAACAGTATGTGATGACCTATAAAGAGACGGGCCACCTGGCAGAGAAGTGTGACAATGTTAAAGAGGCTAAAGGGCATCACAGTCATCTAAAAAAGGATTTACACAATGCCGTTCTGTCCGCTTGGAAGTCACACAGGCCTAACATTCCTGTCTCTGTTTAGTGTGTAATGACCTACATGGGATGGCCACAGGGTTAACCATGCTCGCTTTGGTCGAGTCTCTGTGTGAAGGTATGATGGTGCTCAATATTACATAAATAAATGATTAAGAAGGAAATAACTGTTTCAAAAAATGAATAAAAATATATAAATGAAATAAAAAAGTGAAATAAGAGATGTTATTTCATCATTCTTACGTTCATAATTACAGTTTTATAAGACTTCATTTTTATTTTAAAATGACCTTTTTCAAAAGGTTTTATTTCATGTCACTTTTTATTTCATTGACAAAATCTCATAATGTCTCTTTTCATTATAGTGGTGATGTCACGGCCCTCTGACTTTTCAGCCAGTCACATACTCCCTGACTCTTATGGTGTGGTCATACTGAATGTGAAGCGAGCATTGTATGCAATTGACGCTGTGTTGCAAAAGCCTATAAGCATTGAGATGTGATTGAGATTCTTCTGACGTTACTGAGAATCAGAAATGGAGGACAACCTTATTGTCACCGTCTGCGGGCACCCAGAGATCTACAACTAAGCATCAGTACTGTACATAGACAGAACAAAACAGAAGAGGGCTCGGAGATCAGTGAGCGAGTTCTTAAAATATGTATTTGTTACTTGTGTAAGCTATTTTGTTAAGTGGCTTCTTTGCAAAACACTTTGGGTAATTTGTTTTTTTTACACATATTTGGCAGTTTCCAGATACTCTAAAAGACACTCCAGCGGCCGTATTCGCACGAGCAAAATGGAGCGAAAATTTGCTTCGCATTTTGTATGAACACACCAACACTCCAGCAAGCATCTGCTACCAGATTTAACCCATTAGCCGTCATGAAAATTTACATTATGTGCTAAAAGTGTTATTATGAAAAGAAGCAATATGAAATTAAAAACAGACTTCTGAAAAAAGAGCATTTATAAACGAAAATATCAATGACGAAATTTAAATTAAAACCAATAAATCTTTATGATGATAGCTCATTTCAATAGAATGAGTTGAGTTTTAATAATTTCTTACATCATTTTAAAAATAATTGGTTCATTAATATTTTTTTTTTATTATTTACAGTATCTCAATGTATTTTAGATGTATTTGACATGGACTACTTTGGGGTTCAATAAAAGAGCTCCATGCACAGGAGTAAAATCTCATCAGATCTTATAAATTATAAAATCTTCAAACACTGCTGTGTATTTAGTTCAAAGGTGTTTGCAGACTCTCACATTTATCTTGTTCACAGCATTGAGCCGACTGATAATTTCTTATTTCCATCTACTTAACACCGTGATCAGAACATTAGCATTTTCACGTGTAGTGTAATTTAGTGTAGTATGCGACCATGTGACAACGGTGTGCATGCACGATGCTGTGAAAATGAAGTAATCAGCAGTTCTCTTTCTGTAGCAGAGAAAATGTGCTGAGTGGTGTGGAACCTACAACTTTTACATCTGTGCCTCTCGCTCATCATGACCCTATTGTGTCGCTGTTTTTCGCCAGACCTTATTGGCTGCATGAAAACAGTTATTACACGAAAAAACTCATACATAAAAGGCTTAGTAGGATACACCTGCTGGCTGCTGGGATGAAAGGAGAGGAGGGGGGATTAGATTTGATGTGATTACATTTGGATGCTGTCGATAATGCCACGCGGCTCAGTGGCTCCTGTCATCAAGAACTGCATCACACCACTCTGACAACCAACTTCCTTTCTCCGTCTGTCACTTCTCTCCTGAATTTCTCAAACTACCCTGTTTCTTTTACTCTCCTCTTCCTCTCCCATCGCTTGTCTTTCCTTTCTCCCTAGCCCACTCGTTCTGCTCTCCACCCCTCCCTGCTTCTATTGTCATCCATCTTTATTTGAAAGCAATCATGCTCTCTTTTTTTTCATCACACAGATCCGCCGTTACCTTCGTCCCACCATGTGTCCTCCCCCAACTCTTTTCTGTCCCTTCCCTTCATCTGAAGCACGACTGTGAGGCGGCGACAATCACAATGTTCTTTGAAGTAAGTTATTACAACATGCCCAGTAGGAATCACAGCTGCCAACCCAGCCATATCACAGCACCACGGCGCCATCTTCATTTAGTTGGCCCACCCATGTCTACACTAATGGAGGTTAGTTGAGGCAAAGCTAACCAGGCTGGAATGACAGGACTATCAGAGGTAGTCTTCTGTGGTTGTGTTTGAAGTGTTGTTGAGCTCCATGCTGGCTCAACAACAGAATAAACTGGGCCAATTAGACATATTTCTCTGTACAGGAACGCTGAGTGAATGCCATCAAGTTCCTATGTTACCAGTGTGCACTGGCATTCCTTCCATCATCAGACCTGATTATCCTACAGCCAGACAAACTACTGGAGGCCTTTTCAAATATCTGTGTGCAGCTGAAGGTATGTAGAGTGCTTACAGTAGCTCAATCCATGGATGTATGTGAGAGCTAATGTCGGGGCCAAAGGGAGGGCACCCAAACGAACCTGAGGCATCCAGAACTACTACGTAGTAAAGATCTTTTTCATGCATGAATGTGACTGTTTCAGTGAAATCCACAGTTTTAAATACAGTTAATCCCCACAAAAGCTTGCAAAATCCTGGAAGGACTGATATTTACCATACAGACATGAGAGTGGTATCTATCCTCTCATCTAACTCTTGACAGGAAAGCAAATAAGCGTTTTTCCCAAAATGTCATACCATCCCTTTAAATATAATAAAATTCTTTTCATGTAATTCAGCCTTATTCATCATCGTAAAGTTTGTTCATTGCATCCATCTGGCTTATTTTCCTGAAACAAAGAGATCATTTAAAACTTCTGATCACACACACAAATCCATAACCAACTACTCAATCACAGAAAGATGTTAGTACACCTACCGAGGATTGCCACAACAACGTCATCTTTGAGGATTTCTATGGAGCCACGGGAGACAAAGTAGAGTGCGGTGAGCACATCTCCAGAGTGGACTAGGGTGTCTCCAGGGGGAGCATGGGTGGTCTTGAACCTCATGGCCAGGGCCCGGAGGCAGCCCTTGGTGGCTCCACGAAACGCCTTACAGCCCTGGAGGAGGTTCTTGTTGAGGTGGAGGCAGATATCCGCCTGCAGGCACTCTGGGAAACCCTTCAGGACCTGTGTGTGAAACACAGGTCAGAGCAGACATGATTGTGGTCAGATGTCGAGTGGAAGTTGTTTCATTCAGGGCTTTGGTGTATGATTTATAGTGTGTGGTAAATTTTGGTTGGGTGAAGTTGCAGGTCAAATTTTTCCAGAGAAATTTTGATACAATTGCCACTTGTGTTCTTTCCTTCTTCTCAAAACCTATTACACCCTGCAGTAAAAATAGCCTGTGATGTCTTTCAGCACAGAGCTATGATCAACTGTTTTACTGAGCCTTTCAGCAGCTTTAGCAGCAGATGAGAGACAAGACAGAACATTTAGAAAGTGAGAAGCTGCAGATAAAAGACAGCACAAAGTGAAAAGACATGTTCAAAATTTATTGTGTCTTCTTTGTTTGATACTTTGGCACAGTTTAAAGCTGTTTGTTTTAAGAGTTTCACTGCCTTTATGTACTGAGACAACCCAATCGCCTGAAAAATGCTGCCACTGTTTATTTCTGCAAAGCAGGGATATGTTACAATTGTCAAAATTTGTGGTTATGTGGCAGAAACGTTGGAACAATGTTGTGGTTAACGCATGGTTTGGTTTAGGCACCAAAACCACTTGATCATGTTTGGGCTTAAAAAAACAGTTTTGGCAGCACAACCACAGCTGGAGAAGCTGTTGAGGTCTCGATAAAAACGGACTGCTTTTCGTGGCACTATCTCTGCGGAAAACACATCGTTGTTTTGGCCCAAAACTGTTTTGGATCTACTCTGTTTCTGCTCAAACTGTGTGCTTGCACTCAGATACCATGTTGCTCACACTCAGATACCATGTTGCTCGCTCTCAGATACCATGTTGCTCGCACAGATTTCCTGCTCGAGCTTCGGCTTTTCTCCTCGCGCTCAAACTGTTTCTGTGCGCTCGCAGAATTTCTGCTCTCAGATTTCTGCCCTGCGCTTGGATTTTTTTATGTAAAAACCCTGTCAAAATCCCCTAACCAATAGAATGCCAGATTTACTGTTGACCAATGAAATGATCCCTGCCTCCTTGTGGGCGCGCTTGCTTTGGTATTAGAGCATCCCGTCCGGGCGGGTACTCTTTAACCAGGCTCATCCACTCCCACCCTCCAGGGCTTTATTAATTGTTCTTCCCTTGCTTTCTTTACCACTTTTGGAATAAAGGGACTGTTAATTTACACACGTGCGCCATATGTATCTATATCTATATCTATAGCGATATATTTATATATTTTTATATATATATATGTATAGAATATGTATTATACAACAGTTAGTTCCGACCGAGTAATTTGATTGGACGAGAGGCATTCCGTGAGTGCTGATATAGAGTATAACATCATTGGGACACTGGACATATCACTCCGCTCACAGGTGTTATAAATATAAATACAACTGTTAATTAACCAACTGTCACACTCGCTACATTGACGCAAACTGACACTATAGCGTTCCACAAAAAAGATGGATATTTTCCCCAAAATTACATTTGAATTAAATTATGAGTGGTCGTCAGCAGAGGACGAGGAAAAGGAAAGCCAGGACTCTTCAGTGCAGACCTCCAGGTGTGTTTGAATCCGGCCGTGCCAACATCCAGGTTTGCCAACGTTTCATCAGCCGAACTGGACGAAGTTACACAGTTGCAGATCAATGTAAATACAAAGTAGCTTATGAGTTCCTGGCGTGTGTGCTGCGTTGCCTGGCAACAGACTGGGGGAACTGGGGTTTTTTTCACGGAGCTACATAATGTACTTAAATAATTTATTTCATCACCTTTTGTTAACATTTCCTTACTCAGCATTGCTGTTTAAGCTGTTGTTGAACTGAAGCAATATCACACTGGAGGTCATGACATTATACAGTAGGCTACGTCACTCCCTCTTGTGAGATATTGCTGATAGTAAAGCTGGCATTCTATTGGTTGGGGGATTTTGACAGGGTTGTTACACAAAAAAATCCAAGCGCAGGGCAGAAATCTGAGAGCAGAAATTCCGCGAGCGCACAGAAACAGTTTGGGTGCGAGGAGAAAAGCCGAAGCTCGAGCAGGAAATCTGTGCGAGCAACATGGTATCTGAGTGTGAGCAACATGGTCTCTGAGTGCAAGCACACAGTTTGAGCAGAAACAGAGTAGATCCAAGCGCAAGCAGAGGCTATTTGAGTGCGAGGGCAGGGTTTTTGAACGTGAAATCAATAAATAATGCTCTCAAACTGATAGACCACTCTCTTGAATAAAGATAGAGATAAAGCTCCATAGAAAAGCAGCAATGTATCAGTAAAGAAAACAATTTTTTGTGGCTCCGTGGAAAAACAGCAACAGCGACAGCTCAGTAAAAAACTCCCACATTCGATGACTGAAACGCCACTGGAAACACAGCAATGACTCACAAACAAACAACTGGTTTTGTTGTTTGTTGGTGTCAAACAGTGGTCTGCAGCTTGGCAGATGTCTCGCCTAGGTGACACGCCATCCACCATCTCCTCCCCCTCCCGAATATAACGTATCCATGGTTTGCAGAAATGTACGATGCCAACATTTTCCTCTGGAGACTGGGCTGACTGAAATGATGAAACTATGAACCATAAACTGGTACTTGCAAGACTAATAACAACAGTATTAGATCTTGTCTGTCTATTAAAACAGTCCATAATACTCTGACCCATGTTCTGCTATGTAGTAAAAAAACAACACAAAAACAGAAAAAGTATTACAAATGTTAAAACTTGACCCAACCATGATGGGTCAAGCATTCCTACCCATCCGAGTTAGCCTTGGAGACTGCTGAATATACACTGAAAAATATGTGGAAAGGTCATTTTAACATTACATTTAACATTTTCTATGAATGTAACATTTTTCGTGAGGATGTCCTGATGCATAAAGACTTATAATACACTTACCCTTTAAAGACAAAGAAACAGTGACCACTGACAACACAGCTAATGATCCTGGGACAATGGGAACTGACTGTAATGGACCACATTTTCAGGTTCAAACTTTAACACCATCACAGACACTGGGAGGTGAGGAGAGGGGCTTTGAGGACACATAAGGGACAGTTGAAACGAGAAAACACATTTCTTATCTTTGTCATTTACACATAAAATACAATGTGCTAATGACACGAGCACAGCAAAGAAATGCAGCCTGAACTGGTTTTCTGGCTCTGACAGGCTTTTTGTTGCTCAGAACAAAAACTGATCAGTAGATTTGGAAAGGAAAGACTGAACAACATTTGGCAAGCGCAGGTGCCACCGCCGAGCGTGCCGCCAAGGCTCCCACAGTGGGAGGGAAACCTGGCAGCGCCCGGCGAGGCTGTGCCCACTCTCACAGGCGTGATTCACTCTGTCTCTGGTACCAGATGAATATCATGGGGTTGTGTTTGAATACACAGATTTCATGCAAAAGGGACCTCGAGGCAGGCCACGTGCAAGTCTACCAGTCATAGACAATTAATGTGGCCTGCGAGAAACTTTCAGTGTGTCCTCTGCAGTAACTGGCATGCAAAAGTAGATACTGTAAATCCTTCTATGATGTGGCATCACAGTAACTGTTTACAGTATGTGTTCATGTATGTAACGGATAAGACACTGGGGAAACAACAACATGCATGTTTGGGACACTATTAAACAATTGCACATTAAAACTTTAATGCTATCTGTGATTTTTCTGTACAACAAGCTAAAGGCTAACAACTCACTCCACTACTAGTATCAGACACAGCTAGGTGAAGCTCTACCACTGAGGAACACTCATATCAGCATTAGTTGTGTTAACACATGTACCTCCTGCTCTTACCAGAGTGGTGGGGTCATTCCATTTGACATGAGGCAGACATGGAAAAGACAAACTTATATAAGTACCATGAACAGTATCATGATGAGAGAAGCCAGAGTTGCTGTGCGCAGAAGCAGTAACTGTGGCTTCCACTTCACTTGTGGCTATGACTGCACATTGCACAGTATAATCATGATGAAAACATTATGCTATGCCAGTGACATAGCAAGGTCGCTTCACGATGTGGTAAGAGCATTTCTCGACAGGATAGTTGAAACTCACACAAATGATATTGGGGAAAGAGAAGAAGCAGCAGCACACTTAAAGGGACAGTTCACCCCAAAATCAAAAATACATATGTTTTTCTCTTACCTGTAGTGCTATTCATCAGTCTAGATTGTTTTGGTGTGAGTTGCTGAGTGTTGGAGATATTGGCCTTCTCTTCAATAAATTGGAACTCGATGGCACTCAGCTTGTGGTGCTCAAAGCGCCAAAAAAGTATATTTGAAAAACTCAACAGCAATGTCTCTTTCCATGACCCAGTTAATCCAGATCCAGACATCTGTACAGCCGATATCTCCAACACTCGACAACTCACACCAAAACAATCTAGATTGATGAATAGCACTACAGGTGAGAGGAGAAATATGTGTTTTTGATACTGGGGTGAGGTGTCCCTTTAACTTTATATTTTGCTACCATTGCGGGGAGAAAAACACAAGCTAGAGGCAAGAAGCCTCACACTGTTAAACACACTCCTCTCGTACCATATTCATATCGATGCCGTTGGTGTACGTCCAGGCGTGTTGGAAGTATTCCTCCAGCCTCTGCCTCAGTGGGTTTGGGATCTGGTGGAAGCGAATGAATTCTTTGACCCGTAGCATCTGGAGGTGATACCTGGCTGTACCTGAATACAACCTCTGGATGATGGCGGACACGTTCCCAAAGATGCTGGCGTACATTAGAGCTGGGAGAGAAGCCATACAGGTGAACGTTGAGCCATGGTGGCTGAGGCTGCTCATACACAGTACCTACTTCTCCTATTTACGCAAAACTACTGTTGCTGCTCCTGTGTGTCAGGAAAGACCCACCTGATGTAATGTAAAAGCTTTCATGCTGAATTAAATGACAACTGTGTTAAATTAAGGGGTAATAATAATACATCTAAAATACAGTGGATCTTACATTTAAAATACCCATGTTTAATTTATGAGATCCTTCTGATATTTACTGGCTTTTATCTGAAAAATGTCCTGTAAAATTCTGATCATAGAGTTTTAATCACTACATGAATTACTGCGTGACGCTATCTCTCTAATGCGACCCTGATTACAGAGGGTTCCAGTAATAACAGGATTAAAATGCTATATGTCCTGTGACTCAGCTGTCACTCACATCCAATGAGCATGACGCAGATGGAAAAGATCTTCTCAGAGTTGGTGTTGGGGGAGACATTCCCAAAGCCCACACTGGTCAGACTGCTGAAGGTGAAGTAGAGTGCTGTGACGTACTTATCTTTGATGGAGGGGCCCGAGCTGGGGTCACTGTAGTTATATTTTTTTCCTGAAATGAACGACAATAATACAGCACATACAAAAATTGACCAAATCTGGCAGGAAAAGTGGCACTAAGTTTTCCTCTGTTACCACTTTGTTTTAAAGTAGAACAAAAACAAGGACATTCACCTATCGACACTCCCAAGTTGTCCAGCCAGCCGATCTTATGCTCCAGGTAAGGCTTTTCCACGTTGCCAATGGCGTACCAGATGCAGGCCAACCAATGAGCGATGAGGGCAAAGATGCACATAAGCAGCATGAGGACGGCAGCACCATACTCTGAATACCGGTCCAGCTTACGGGCAACTCGTACCAGCCGTAGAAGACGGGCTGTCTTCAGTAAACCGATCAGAGTGGTGGTCTATGGTGAAAAACAAACAGAGATATACAGGGTTTAGTTAGTCATGGGTTAAAGTGTGACGAGTAACCAGGCCTACCCAGTATAGGTAGCCAATCACAAAGCATTAGGGTGGGATCCCTGAGCAAATCAAAAATGATGACAACATGTAGAGATGAGCTGGTATGATTTGTTGTATTAAACTTTTGCCAAATCCTGCCAGACATACGGCAAACATATCTTTGTTCTCAAGAAAAGCTTTAAGTACAATTGATTGTTGTTCTTCTGGCTAAAATACACCATCCAGTTTGTTCAATGTTGACGTGATAGCGGCTTCAACACAAAGTCCACATCAGCCGCAGCCACCTTGCCTCTATGGCACGCCACTTAACAGCCTTTGTCTCAAACCTGCCCCATATTAGACAGAACCGTTGAGATTGGCCCGGGACGTCTCAGGCTGCTGGAAATCTGTCCAAAGTGGAGGAGGCTCAGCACATCTGCCAGAGCAAACTTGGAGATTCTTCTTGACCTTGTGGACATTATCTGCTCCCTGCTTATGCCCATACTATTTGTATTGTGGGCTATTGTCAGGACAGTGTCCAGAATTGGTCCATACAGTAGCTCTTCTGTACGTTATATCATTGTTTTATTCTATAATGTCAGAAAGGAAGTGGTTATGTTGTTCTCTCCCCTGGATAAAACTGTAAACTGTGAAGCACCTACTCAAATGATGCTAGAACCTCTTTGCCTTTTAACTAACAGCTCAAATTTATTAAAAAAAAAAAAAAAAAAGTACTTAATCAGCAGTTATATCTGGGATTGGGTACAGTTCACATTTGGACTGATACTCTGGTATCAGTACCTAGAATTCTGTACTGGTATCCAATGCTTCCTTTTTTCGATTCTTTACTCCGTCTGTAATAACAAAAATGTAATTTCAGTTGCAAAAACTATTTCTGAATGTCGAGCTGCTGGGAAAAACTAAAGGGAGCAACTGTGGGATTACAAACCACCTAGGTCGCAAAATGTAGATAAATGTATTTACTCAGTGCCTTTTTTTGGGCATCAACACTGTGTTTATGTGCGTACTGCCAAAAAAAGGTAAACATATAATAAATTAATGCTACAGGTCATGGTTACGAGATACAGAGATACGGCTGAGACACCAGCCTGAACAGAGAGAGTGCAGACAGCTGCATAGGTTAGAATGAGAGCGTATCTGTAGTGAAAAATGTGTGAGTGAAAAATGCTGACGTGTGTAGTCGACATGGGGAAGGTTTCCACCTGGCACCACTGAACCACGTTCCTGCTGAGACCTGTTTTTTTTCCTGTCCCAAATTGTCTTGAGTGGCTCCCCTGACCACGCTGGAAAGTGGTGCACCATCTCACCCACTTGTGCTTTCAGGAACAGAAATTTGGCACCAATTGATTTAACATGAATCGGTACTCAGTAGTGCCAACATAATTCGGCCAGTACTCTTAAAAGTACCAAGTTTGGGACCCAACCCTGGATATATTCAGTCAATGATTGAAAATGTGACCTTTTACTGTCCCAATAAGGTACAATGTAAATTTCCAAATGTGACCAGTATGTCAAGTATGTCAGTAGACACTGATAACAGCGTTCCCTGCAATCAAAGTGAACAAGTTGTTTGTCTTCTTTCAGGGTCAAGGGTCAGGGTCAGGGTCATGAGGACGATCGGCTCAGTAGAGATTCAAAAACATATGTAGCTTAGGAATGCTTAATCTTATTCACAAACACTACACATGCGAGACACACAGGCTAGACAGTGGATCACTCCTGGATCATTCCTGATTCCTGCTGCAGACAAATCTTTCAAGGTCTCAGCGTCCCTGAGTGTCAACACAACTTCACTGACGGAGACAGGGCTGCCTATGGCTCTGCAAATCATACAGTCAGTATGCAAGTGGCTTTGGTGGAACAGACTGGTATGCAAATACGCGTATGTGAGAGGGGAGAGTTTGGTGATTCATTCATTTGGCTGATGATAAAGCACTTTTGAATAACTGCATATGACAATGGCAAAATTAGCTCTAAAAAAACATAAATATCAGCTGCTTGGAACCTTTGACAAAGCCTCAAAGCCAGTCAGTGGGAAGAAAACAGCATCTAAGCAGCCCCACAGAATACACACACACACACACACACACACACACACACACACACACACGCATACATTACAACGTACACACACGACCTTCTGTTCTGTTTAATTTAAAGCACTTTAATCCTCCCGTCTCAATTTTCTAGCCTGACTAAATTAAGACAGTCTATGGGAGGGGAGTTGTGGAGAGCGGGGCAACATACAGCCATAACAAGAGTCCTGATCTATTAGTGTCATGCAATCTGTAAACACAAGAAGTAAGAATGCTAATAGGTACTACCACTCCCTATCACGCCTGACAATTATCCTAATATCCTTGGGGAAATCATTACCCACAGCCTTCTGCAGAAGTTGTGCTACCTCTCATCTACGTGTCCTCATTTCGGCCTCATGAACAGGTGAGTCAATATAACGCGTCTTATTCAAAGTATTAGAAGCAGGAAAGGGGCTGGTGGAGTTTTTCTGTAAAGAAGATGATTCATGAGGTGGAGTGTGTCTCCGTCATGGTGAGGAAGAGCGCAGTAGCTGCTTCTGATGGGTCCATTAATGAGCCTCCGTCCTCCCAATCTCACCCCTAAATCACCGCCATCATTCACTGCTGTGCATCCGGCCAGCGCGCCCTTTCACTGACAACTGAGCGAACAGTGAATGAATCATATATAGGAACAGATGAGCCCTAAATTATCCATCGTCTGTGAGCATGCACTGCCTTAGGTGTAGTGCTGCTGACTCTATCTGAGTGACCTGCACAGATGACACAGCGCACGCTGTATGATGTGGCCCACACAGTGTAATGTTGATTAAAATCTGGGCTTACAGTAAGTCGGAGGCGTTTGGGGCTGAGGAGCCAGGCTAAAGCTCCCATTAGCAACCAGCTGTATAAAACATATCCGCTGAATATCCCTCTGGCCATCTGCCACTGTGGCTTTCCAGGCTCGCCTGGCCACTTTAAACCACCAAGAGTCAACTGAAGTTAGGCTGTAACCTTCTGACTCTGTGTATGTGGGCACAACAAGCTGTCAAATATTACAGGTGTTCTCTTATAAAACTGTGTATAAAGTTGACATTGGATTGACACTAATAAAGCTTAGTCTCTGGGCACATTTGGAACTCCTGCCACCAGTTTTTTGACTCATGGGAACATTTCTCATCTGATTTTACTTTGCACTAATGATATAGGATTTTCCTAAAAAGCAATGTAGAGTTTAATACAGAACTAATCCTTCTTAATCATCACTTATGTATGTAGGGGTGTATCGATCTGCAGAGACTCAGTTGTAGGACTGTAAGAGGATGCAAAAAAAAAAAAAAACTTGCAGACACAGCACTGAAAAATGCAAATATAGCCAGGCGAAACCCCAAACGGAGGGAATCTGGGGCTAGCTTATACTTTCACTTTGGCTGGCAATACTGTTTACAAACAGTAATAAAAAAATCCTGCATAGTAAACCTCATCAACAACAATGTGGGCAGCAGAAGCTGTAAACACAATATTGACATATTACTATTTTTTGAGTTGATATAGCAAACAGTTACGCACTTACACACCCAGGAGATACCGCGATGTTAGCATGTATTTGGGGTCATGTTTGCGCACATCTGATGAATATAAGTGCAATATCCACTTAACTTTCAGCTCTGTTTTGGTCTCCACCACCTACTGAGAAGAATATCTGGCTCTTTAAAGGGAGTCTATAGGTATCAGACACTTAAATTGAATGATTTCTAAGATATTTTTAAGATCATTTTAAACAGATTTTTGGACTAATCAAATATCTCTTATTCCAGCAGTGCAGGTAAATATAAATTATAATATATTTAGTCTTGTGCAGAGGCGGGTTTTATAGGCGATAGGAATATATTTATATACTACATTTTTTGTGTATAAGTATAAAGCAAAAAGACAGTATTAGGTGCAATGGTAGGTTTAAAGATTTCTAACATCAGAAATGTCAACTTTAACACAAGAGCTTGACTCATTTTGACAAAAAGCAATTAAAAGATGGATACATGAAATTAGATAATATTTGTGATTATTATTAAGACTATCTGTTGAGTTTTAAGGCCCTACATATTTATAGAATTGAATTAAAGACACTGCAAGTCGTTTTAAGGACCTGCAGTCACCCTTCCTTAAGCTGTGAAATGCTCCACTATGTTCACCAGCTGGTTGCTAACTTTGTCTGTCTGCTGTTTGGTGTTGGGTAAATAGGGTACATTAAATTTTTGGAGCTTTCTCCCTGAAACAGTGACCTGCTGCAGCAGAACACAACACTGATGAGAACAGCAAGACTGAACCACAGCCAAGAAACCAAAACAATATGCTGGGAGATGCTGTAGGGGAACAGCAGAGCTGCTGATGATTCTCACCTTTCACACACACACACGGTCATGTAATCCATTGTTAATATGAAAATATTGATTACTGCAGCTTTAACAATGTTTCTTACAGCCCGAATGATGTCAAAATGTCAAAAATGGTCATATTCCCTCTGTGCACTGGAGCTGTACAGGTCACAGAACAAGTCAGCAATATTACTTTGCTTATTCATCTACTCTAATAATAAAACAAACAATAATACTGTCTGAGTAAAAAGATTTTTTAACATAAGTCTGTGTCTATTCTGACTGTTTCCACAATTCCAGCAGGGCAAAAGTGAGATTGAGGGGGCTGCTTGTTACAATGAACCTGCCTCCTCTTTCTTCTTTGTTTAGCTCAGCCGCTGCTGCAGGTTTTGCAGCATGATAGAGTTGGAGTGAATTTCTGTCCAGTTTGCTTCAACCAAAGGCGAAAAATAATGCACATGTTACAATGTGACAAAACAAAGACAGAGTCTAAATGCGAGGGGAGGGTGGGGTTGAATTCAATAAAAGCTATTTCAATTTGCATTAAAATACATATGAAAAATCTGCCATAAAAAGGGGACGTGGTTCACTTTGAGCTGAAAAGCTGAATTTAATATTTGTGAGCATAAATAGCTCTCGTCCCAGGATAAGCTCCAATCAATAATAATTATTGACATGAGCAATTTTCTGGAACTGCTTCATTGACAACAAATAAAGCGTGACTGTGGACTAATGTCTGTTAATTTATTACGGAGAACTGAAAGAGATTTCAAAGTAAAATCACACATGCCCTGAGACATTCTGGATAAAGAGTGTCTTTGCTTAGTTTAGTCGTTAATGTGCATCAACTCTACCCTGAAAATAATATTTGCATTCTGGTTTAGAGCACATTTTAACTCTGAGCCGACGTAATTTGCCATTACCTCAAATTTGGAAACTATAAACACATGAACATGGACATAATAGGCAAACAATCTCATCTTATCACAACAGGACATTGATATGAAAATGATGGAGGAGCTCAAATGACTCCTGCAGGTAAATTCAGCACCGCACCATTTCTTTTCATTTGCCATCCTGCAGAGCAGAAATCCAGCACTGACAAGAAGCTCTCACGGGAGATTTCAACCTGCCATGTTTCTAATGAAATCAGCAAAAAAAAAAAAAAAGGAATCATACCGTATTGTCGGTTTCCAGGCAACAAAGGTGCACGAGATTATGTCTAAAAATAGTATCTGTCTCTGCACAAAGAGCTAAAATAACACACCTTAAAGACAGGAACTAAAAGTGTACATGGATGTGATATTTTCAGTTTGTTCTGGTGATTGGAGGAGCTAAAAATACAACATTTTTTCGCCACTCATCCCGTCACTGTGTGCTTTTGACACGAGCTGTAACGGGAACACACATTCTGTCACTGCACCAGTCATCTAGCTCTATGACGAGGACATACATCGTGCTGTGGCGTCGCTCGGCTGTCTGCTCTTTTTTCTTCACCTGCCACTCACTGATGGCCTCAAACCATGGACCCCCTCACAGGAACACACACCTAATGGTAAAAAATGACTCTGCAAACCAACGAATTGACATTGAGGCCTCGCCCTCAACACACACATCAATCTGGGATGTTTTGAGTGTGTGTTTTGGGGGAGGGGGTGTCACATCACACATCTTAGCATCTGGCACTGTAACACAAATCAGTAGCCTGTGTTCTCCTCTGCACGCTTTAGCTCCTCCATAATTTGAAAACTGAAACTAGGTGTCAGACTGACATCGAATTGCATTTCACTTAACTTATTAATATTCAAAAGTACAGTAGGATCTAAATATAAAGGTAAGCATTGCAGTGTAGGCTCATAATGACTGTTACTGCACTCTCTAAACTGCTCTCTCTGAGCATTAGATAACTTGCAGAGCCATCTCCCTCAGACACACATCACGAGCAAAATAGTTTCTCACAGGCAGAGTGGTTAGGGAGGCTGAGACCTTTTTAACTGATTTGGATTGCCCGGGGCCGTCCAGTCTGGCGCTGATGAAAAGAGAGCGGAGGGAAGCAGATGTGACAGCCCAGCGTCAGATTGCTTTAGTCGTCTAAACAGCTCAAAAACATGACTGCTGGAGCTCTGGCTTCATATCATGACACAGGAGTAACCAAGGAGGGACTCGGCTTTGCAAGGTGAAAAAGTTTGTGGTCTCAAATAGTAGTAGTAGTTATAGTCGTAGTTCTTAAAATGCCATTTTGAGGGACTTCTTTTAGCTCCCATTTCAGAGTAGGCTCAAGAAGAATCATGAGTGGCTTAAGTGTATGGTGACAGGTCGAATACATGAAGCGATGCAGCACTGGCAACCACCACTTTTACAAACCAGTTTAGGCTCATTAATACTCCCTTGACATACAAAAATAGATACATCCGTTTCAAACTTTATAAACGCCCCTGCCCTCATACTTTCATGCGTCCTTTATGATGGCATAGATACAGCCAACACATTGCAGAGTGAAAAGTTCCACACAACAAATGAGGCGACAGTGGAGGAGGTCGTAGTGTTGTACCTTTAAACGGAGGCAGCGTTGTTGAAGATGGTGGTCTGCATGGCCAATATACACATCCTGACATGTGGATAGAGATTTCTTTTCACTATATTACTGCTTGGTCAGTTCCACCATTATTTAAATTTCTTTGCTGTGGTACTGCCCCGTTTTACCCGCATCTGTAAGCTTTCAGAAAACATGCACATAAAATGAACGCAGGGTACAGAGAGGAGGCTCCATCCGTGTCTTTCTCGAACGCTAAGAATATATAAGCCCTTAGCCGTGTAAACATGAGACACACAAAACACAAACAGCTCACCTGACAGGATGTGTCATAAGTATGCACTGACAATGTTTGTTTCATTACTCTCACTGCCAGAGGGGGCGAACAAAGGTGCTTTTAGCAGGCAACTATCGCCGTCTCAGAAGCATTATAAATCCTACTTTCATTTAACTTGCGGCACTTCAGTGGTATCGAACTGCAGATGGTTACTGTATGGATTGTTGTGATGAATAAAATTGCGTACTGTACTGCAGAGAAAACACATTGACCACAAAATATTCAGCATGTCCAATAACAATAAGCTTCCTCTGAGTCTACACGACTATCACTCACGACCCAGGCTGCCCGTACAGCATGACTAAGTAACTGATTACCCCCTCTCACCTCATCTGATCCTGAGCCAAAGATGAGCAGGTCGAACGGGATGGCAGCCACCATGTCTATGAGGAACCAGCCTTTAAAGTAGTGGATGGCAATCTTGGCCGGGTGGCTGACCACTTCCTCGTTGGTGTTGACGTACGTGGTCCTAAAGTTTATAAGGATGTCCACGATGAACATAATGTCCACTATCAGATCCACCACGTTGAGGGGTGAGCAGGAGTAGCCGCACTCCCGCCTCCTCTGCTCCTCGATGTCGTTGAGGAGGAAGGCAGCAGAGTAGGGTGTGAAAATGGCGGTGTAGATGACCAGCAGCAGGATGAGCCAGTCCCACACTGCTTTGAAGGGACTGTAGTGAAGGATGGTCCACTTGTCCATGCGTGGTGTTTGGAGCTTATACTCAGGCAGCACGTCTGCACCCAGAGAAAGAACCTGAGGAGGGGGACAGAGAATTTATCAACTTACTCCACTGAAGTTTTATCAAAGTGAAGGATTCATTTTTCTGGTGAGAAAAAAAAAGCCTGATACAATGGTGCTGCAGATTTTTCTCTTCAGAGCCGAGTGTCTTGCTTTAAAGGGGCAATTCACTCATTTGTACATGAAGATCAGTGTTTACTTATCACGAGAAGCTCAAGGGTGTAGGTTTCATTTCAATATTGGGTGGAGGGAACATATGAGATGGGGGTTTAGGGGTCCTCCACAAGAAAATATTTGGTTGTCAAACACTTTCTTTGCGATCTTTTATGCACCAATTTCTGCCTTTTTTGCATTGATTTAAGGTTTAAATTTCGTCAAAGGCCCTCCACTATTTGATGTTGTGTTGAGGGGGGTGTGTCCCCTGTGGTTTTAAGTCATCCCTCTTCTTCTTTCAGCAGAAACTAAAGGTTTCCGCTTCTGAAGAGGGGCATGACTAAAATATTTGAGAACCACTGCTTTAGTTGCACAATGATGGTCTTGTAAATAAATCAAATATCCTCAAATTTCCCCCTGTACAGTATTTCTGCATACATTTCCCATGTAGACGAGCAGCGGAAGAATCTTAAACATGCCTCATGGTTCAAGAAAATATGTTAAATTCAGTAACATGTAAATACAGTTTAATATAAGCCAACAAGCATTTCCGTGCTATTACATTGATGTGCGTGCTGAGATGTGAAATTGCATTATGACATACGACTGAAGATTAGGTCAAGGAAAGGTCATGTTTATTGATATGTGAGTAATCTGGCTGTGGGAGTTGAACTTCAGTGCCACGACTGTACATACTGTACAATCCTAATGCACTTCAACATCAGCTCCCGACGACAAGGAAACCTCGCATGAGCTGATTACTTGAGGCACAAATTCCCCGCCCTCCCAAATAAATCATGCATGTGCTAAGTGAAGGATGAACGAAAAGGCTCCTAGTCTTCAATTAAGCATATTTTTATTTCACATATTCCATATAGGAGCAGGCTGCCATGGTTTAATAACCTTCAGAAAATCCTAAGATTACAGCTGCCGTTGTGGGGATAACATTTAACGTGTTTACTTGTGTGACAAAAATATCTGGGAAGTTGTTCCTGACTTGGCATTTGAACAGAGAACTCTCTTTGAGGAAAGAAAAAAATCAGCATGAAGAAAACAACTCTACAAAACAAGTGCATGCATAAAGCCCTAAAAGTGTTTTGCATGGAGGACGGAGCTATAATCCATTCCAGTGAGCCAGGATGTCACTATCATTATCTCTGTTATTGCAGTTACCATATATACCTGAATAGCTTTTAACATCAATATTACAGCAGCGTCATGGACCATTTCGGATAAGAGTCTCAATGACTTGGAAGTAATTATAGGCGCGGGCAGAGGATACATCTATTCATCTAAGTGTCTGACACTTCAATGGCCAGGAATTTTCAGGGCATGGCTCGTTCACTGCTGATTATTGTAGCTCTAAGGAGGAATGAGAAGACAGGGAGGTAGATAGAGTACAGGAGGGAGAAGGGCAGAGAGACAATTACTGTGTACCGGTAAGAGAGAGAGAATGAAACTGAAAAGATTCTGTACCCATCACATGTCGCTTTATCTTTGCCCTGGTCGCCTTCATAACCCCTGTGATTGAGAGGAGAGGACTGAGGGACAGAAAGATGATGTATAGCATGAAAACGCTGAAGTGTTAATAATTGAATTGGTTATTAGAAACTCCTGCCCTCTGTGCAGTGGGGAGGGTCAAACGCTTTTACCCTCTGATATGGGATAACCTTTGCAATCGATCAGAAACCAAAGGACAGACAAAAGGCAACGTGTTCTATTATTCATCAGGCTGCTGCTTCATTAAAAGCAGGTGTTCCCACTGCTTGTTTCATTACGGTCACGACACAATGTGTAACTGCTGTTGACTTTCAAAAAAATGTGCTTAGATTTCTGTATCCTTAAATTGATTTCTCTTAGACATGGCAGAGAAAGAGGTACGAAGAAACAGAACAGCTTGCACATATATGTTTAATGGACTGAAAAAACACACCTTGTATCAACCAACATGTCTCATGCAGGCAGCGATCCAGAAACAGATCCTCATATTTTTGTTCGTATCCATGATTTGTTCTTACGTCACCTATGACTTCTGGGATTTGCCATTGTTTTCTTATTTTTGCCCCTCACTTATATTATCACGTTTTAGAGTAATTATAATGATTAGAATGTTGAATTTGCAGGCTAAAGAAATACTTCCATAGGTCTATTGATCCCAATCGACCCTTTGCTTAGTCCCATCCTCGGAAGCAGACTGGCCAATCATAACGTAGCATCAGGCTGGCTCAGACCAGGGTCAACAACGCAGCTGTGCTCCATTGACTCTAATGCAATCGTTTCAGACTTCCTTCATTTTCAGGCTGGTTTTGTGGATTTGAGGCTAAATGTTGTGCCTGGGGCACGTCGTGCATTAGTGATACTTGTTACCTGGAGAGGCTGGAAAAAGATATACGTTTCTTCCCTGTTCCAAAACCAAAATCAAACCCTGAAAAATGTAGGGTTAGCTAGCTAGCTACTGAAGATATAGCCTACTGAATGTATACACATGCTGCTTTTTATTTTTAATGGTTGTAACAGTGGAACAAAGACTGCCCCTGCTGTACAGGAACCAGTGAAGGGAAGCAGGGAAACTTTGCTGATATTCAACCAGCTGTGTGTCATTGCAGTGTGCGCAGATGACTTCTTCCCCTGGAGATCCCTGCCTGTCTGGCAGCGGAGGTCGAAGCCAAACACCATTCATCTGCACACACTGCGATGCCACACAGCTGGTTCAATATCCTGCACACACTGCGATGCCACACAGCTGGTTCAATATCAGCAAAGTTTCCCTTTATATTCATTGTTGTGATGTGGTGGTTCACTTTTACACTGTGATCTGTAGCCTATAGTTCGGCTTTAGCTTCTAACTATCTTTGTCTTTTTAACCTGTTGTTGCTGCTGAATCAGTTTGACATCCTGGATATATCCTTCAAACACAGACTGTAGACCCCTCTGTCTGCTTCTCTCTGGAATCACTGTTTCATTTTTCCAACAATACAATAATATTTCATAAGAGTGCAGTTAGTTACAGTGTGGGCTCCATGCTTACTCCGACAGCCGTTGGACCATCACAAAGGCTTAACAGAAGGTCAATGCTGACTGAGTACATTTACACAAACACTGTACACGGACAAATTTGAAGTACTTTTACTTGAGTATTTTAATCTCATGCCACTTTCTACTTCTCAACGTCACTTAAAAGGGAATTACTGTACTTTTTACTCCCCAAAAATTATTTAATAACTTCAGTTACTTCACAAATTATGATCTTTATACACAAATCATATGAAAACATACAAGTGTAGCTGAAAGTAGTTGACTGATAAAAAAAAAATTAATTGGTGACTCTTTTGATAATTTTATGCAAAAAGATTTCATGGTCTTAGCTCCTAACTTATGAGGAATTGCTGCATTTCCTTTTAATTATTTCTGATGTATTAAATTGACGAACATTTTTCTGCACTGCGGTCTTTCACTTTTAATACTTAAGTACAAGGGTTGATCAGTACAGGCAGATTAAACGAGCATCCAATATGGATAATGTACTTAATACAGGAGTATCATCCAGGCAAAATGAGTCAACATTTGCACTTGTGATGATGGAAAATCTTCATTTGGGAAGCTGTGTTTTAATCTCTTAATCTTATGATGAAAATGATCTGAAGCTCAAACCTGAGATTGTTCTGCTAATTTTTTTCAATGATAAATATACCAACTTCTTACCATTCATACACCAACGACTTACTTATGCTAGTAGTTTACTTATGATCAAGTGGGATTCATCATTCTGTGCACTGAGTTAAGAGCATATTTGGATAGTTAAGAATGTTTGATGCATCTGACTTTGACCTCTCTTATTTTTTCTCTTAACAGTTAATTAGGAGAAAACTCAAAATGTAAGAGGATGTTGCTGCATGTGGCCCAAAGTGTTGAAGTCCTCGCACAAACATTGCTCTGCTGTCAAGCAGTTTATGATCATTAGTGATGATACAAACAAGATGGTAACTCTGCACTGCACCAGCAGCGCCTGCCACCATGGATACATTACCCCTCGGCCTGGTGGGAAGCCTGGGAGGAGTTGGTTGGTTGGCAGAATGACAGTTCTGGATTAACGTGTTGTAGCCAATCTGTTTCTAAATAAAAGATCCCATCTCAATTATTTAACCTACCTACTGTATGCTATGTGCACTTGGCGCAAATGAACTCTCTTGTGGGATAATGGAGGGCTCGTTGTGTGTTTGGCTTGGCTTCAAACAATATGCAAATGAGCTTTAGCTTTCTCCCCTTCTCCTGTTCTTCTACACTGTCAGGGCTGGGCTATTATTTATAAGAGTGGAGTGTTGTTTCATGTTTCATTTGTCACGTGGCTTCTATCATGAAAAATTATGCATGTACCACTGGTGTAATTCCACATCCAGCTTCAGATAACCCCAGGATGTTTAAAATGAGACATTAATGGAAAGTCGTGGGCATCTAAGACTCATGTGTGCACGAGCTGCATGCACTGAGACGTTCAAAATGTAAGAATCAGCATGTGAGCTGAAACTCTGCTTTCTTTACGAGCTGACCAGCTAACCCTCCATCTGCCTGTTGTAGCTGTGAGGCACCGAGGCAAGGAGAGAGCGTGTCTGTTCTGACGCCTTGATCGGTGCTTCAAGTGAACTCAGAGGAGTCCGGAGTCAGTTTCAAGACATCTGCTGTTGCTTTGTGTTCCTCACAGTCAGGTGTCGAGAGAGCTGTTTGCAGATCTAAACTGTGGAAGATTGGGATACGCCGCCGTCCCCTCATGGCTTTTTAATCTATTTGTTACAACGATTATTTTAATGCTCAACAGCATGCAGTAAGTGAAACATAGAATGACACACCATATGCTCAGTCAGAGAGTGAGCAGGAGGGGAGGGTATAGCTACCAGTGTATCCACTGAAACATGTATCTGACAGCTCATTTCAGAGCAGTACTTGCAAACACAAGGAGGCAGAAGATGACACAGGGGCACAGCAGCGCTAGTAATGTGCTACACACACACACACACACACACAGATTTTTATGTACACACACCTCCCTCCACTAAAGCAGAAGTTACACCGCAGCTGTTTTTCAGGTCCTCATGTGCCACGTGGTACAAAATTCCATTAAAACCAAATTAACAAGCCCGCCCTCTCTGCTGCGTAATAATAGCGTTGACTTTAACGCTGGATGGAGAGGTCAGTGTGGTGCGCTGCGGTCTGCTCTGCCTTTGGCTCCAGTCTTAGCTGAAGTTGCCTTTAGTGTGAACAGGGGTCAACTTCTGCGCCCTTTATCCGTTACACCATTAATGGTAGAATGCAAAACTGAGACCTAATCAGTGGTTTGGGGCGGCCTCGCTCTACTCCTGGGAATACATTAACTTACAGTCCTCGTCTAAACCGTGCTGCCTCACAGCTCTGGCAGGGAAGGTGAGAATGACCTCTAACCCTGTGCGTAACTCTAGAAATATGGCCCGAGCTCTGGACACTGTCTGGCAGCGGTAAGAGTATCCCTGATTATCTGCCGCAAGTGATAGACACCTCTGCCGTTTTACGTATCAAACCCCTTGAGTTTCAATTACTCATCCTGAGGCAGGCGGGGGGAGGAAGGGTGGGGTGTGGATACAATCTGCTGACTTCATCGGCTGCTCAATGTACGCAAGTGTGATTTGTGATGATAGTTAATGATTTTATGAAGGACATTACTATTGAATTCGAATGTCTCTCTACTGCAGTCTGCACAACATCAGAGACAGTCAACAAAAGAGTGTGGGTATGAATTATTGATAAATGCTAACTATACATGCCTATTACTGTACTTCATCGTTTTCCAAACAAGAATTTACAAACAGAGATTTCTTTTAAAAGAGAGAGAGATTCCACACACATTAAATTTAAAAAGGGAAAACTAAATTTGTAGTGTGTAATGGGAATTTTCACGGAGATTGAACACAATATGCTTGGCTAAACTAGACTGGAATATGAGGCGACAGTAATTATTGCTGATATATTGTTATTAGATGTCAGGTTAGGACTTTTTTTATGGAACAAGATCACAGATTTATAACTACATTTGCAATGACATTGTTATTTTAGCTGTCCTTGTTTTTTATGTAGGAGTTACTTTTCTATTTTGTTTTAAGTGCGGCAATGTGTGTTTATTTTAATTTATGCAGAATGCACATATTAAATTAGATACAGCCTCATTTACATATTTAAACATACAATTTCGGAAAACTTGTAATACAAACAAAAATGTGCTCATTTAGGTAATCAACCGGGGAAGTTTCAATAAGAGATCTATTCAAGGCTGCAGCCATGGAGTCAACGTTGGGGGGGACCAATTTCACAACACATATCTTTTAAGATGTGTTTTTTCTCCTTCTCTCTGTCGGAAATCTCTCCTGTTTATACATCATTCATAGCCTGATTTATTAAACATTTTACTCCTAAAAACATGGCAAAAATGTTTTTTAAATGGCTGTTCACGCTGTTTTCTGAATTATGGAGTGATAACAAGATATATTCAAATTCCCTCTGTAGAAACCTTTGACTCGAACATGTCAACAAAATGAAACAAGAATTTTGAGCCTGGCTTTATCCAGTGTTCAGATTTCTGCTCTGACACCTTTAGTGCCTTCCCTTCAGGTTCCAAAGTACTGTACAGGTTTGAGATACTGTGGGACTGAAATTAGCACTTGAAGGGGATAAAAGCAGAACAAAATGTTCAAAATGTCAGACCTGATTAGCTCTGATCACGTGGGTTGTCACACCCAGTAATCAGAGCTGATACCGAGTGCACTCAGATCCTTTCAGATCCACTCAGGTATTAAATGTATTGACATCAGAACTTCAGGCTTGTGGCAGTAAAACTAGACACTACCCGACCACATCAGTGTAATCTGGATCCAGGCTGGTACAAGCTCTTGCTAGCAGAATGTTTCACATGAATCCAGAGATTCAAGGCCCACACATGAAGGGAAAACATCCTCAGAGTGTCGCTTGGTTAGCATCTTACCTGCGTGACCTTGTCGGTGACATTGTGCGTCCGGTCTTTGACCTTTGGGGCGATGATGGTTTTCTCAGAGGACGGAGGGGAGGGGCACTTCTTCTCATTGTTGGCCTCAGAGAAGTTGAGCGTGATGAGGGGAATCTTGTTGATGGTGCTGTACTTGTTGAGGTTGGAGTCAGACGTGGAGCCGAGCAGGCTGGATTTGATCTGACTGAGCGGGCCTGGTGGAAAAGCGACAGGGGGAGGACGTCATCATTAAAAGTTGCCACATCTTGTAACATCGTTGGGCTATTGTTGATCTAGACGTTCTGAATTGTGGACATCAGTCTAGTGATCATTTGTGATTGTTGTGACATGGGTAGTGAGCATGGGGTGGCCGTTACTTTTGGAGTGAGTTCAACCACAACACAACACGGAGAATACAACAGATACTGAAATATAAACTCTACACCCTCCGACTGACTCGTCTAGGGTGAACAGGCCTTTCAGAGTTTCTCATGAAAAGATAATGAAGAACACTGTTGGCGAAAGAAAAGAATGATTTAATGCACAATCAAGGAATGCAACTCCACACAGTTAGTCCAACCATCTATCGGTCTGATGAAGTGTGTGGAATTAACAAAATGCTCCCACGTCGATGGTCTCTACACGTTCACGGCGTATTAAAAACTGACTTTGAGACATCAACTCCCTGCCTTCTTGTGAAAGCATTCAACAATATGTGACAGCACTACACAAACTGACATGAGGCCCGATGAAAGTGATAAAAAGTGAAAAAGAGAGAACTGCTGATTCAGCCCTGTGAGCCAGCAGGGGAAGGTTACACTGCCCCCCCCCCCTTTTCAAAAAGTACAGTACAGTGATTGAGTGTCAAGGACAGAGAAACAGACAGCTGAGGATGAGAGATTGCATGCACAGCTTCAATGCATGCCACAGTAAGGATACGTCATTGCAGTCATGAAAAATAACTTCAAAAGGAAAAGCCAAAGCCATACCCCCAGCCATCCAGGAGCGAGACACTAGCAAACCAGGAGAGAGAAGAAATAGGGGGTAAAGGAGAGAGTGGGAATGTGGAGGGGTGGTTGGATTGCAGGGTCAGTAGTCATGGATACAAGTTCATCAATCATATTATAGCATTTATTAAGGAAACTAAAAAAGAAGGAAGGATCGTTATGTCAGTGACAGCGTTTGAATTTCACGGACAAATCAGATACTGGATCTAGAGAGGGCCATCCGTTTTGTTGCTTTGGCCACCGTAGTTAGCAACCTCTCAGTGTTTTTACTGGTTTAACTCACTAAGTCTGTTTGTTGAGGCAAGGAGGAGACCTCTGTGGATAATCTGGCTCCTGGTTAAAATCTTGTGAATGTTTGGTAGGGTTGGGTATCGTTTGGGGTTTTTCCGATATCGGTGCTGAACCGATACTTTTAAAATCGATACCTCAAAATATGGTGGTTGAAAAGTGGCACAAATGGGCCACCTTTCAGAAGTGTGTGAGTATTTTGTATAACAGTTTAAAATTATAATAAAAACAATGTTTTCATTTATTTATTGCTGAGGCAAATTAGAAATACCTAGAAATAAATAGGTATATGAACTCTATTAACAGTTTTAAAATATAAGAAAAAACACTTAACAAATTAACATTACAATAATATTAACTCTATGAAAGTCCGGTCTCTGTAGGCAGCCCAGGCTCTGCAAATGGCAAAAAAACCCAAAACATTTGGGTCCAGGCTGTACCAACCAGCCAGCGCGAGACCAGCGAAAGCAAGCACACACACATGAACGCGGTGCCCAGAGAGGCAGTTACAGCCACAGGCTACAGTGAGGCTAAAAACAGAGTGCAAATGACGTTTTTCCAAACAACTTTTTATGTCGGGGCTTCAGGACACTTAGATCACTACGGATGAGCAGTATGGAGATATTTTGTGGTTTCAATTTTGTGTTTTTGGACGTTTGAATCTGGGGCGCCATAAGCCTCCTTTAGGTGGAGTTGTGTTGCTACCCTCTCTCCCCTTGGATCTCAGCAACTGTTGTGAGGACTCTAAAACTTGACCTGATCCTCCATCGGCATGAGGGTGAGTAGATAATGGGTGAATTTTCATGTTGGGTGCACTATCCCTTGAACAGGTGTGTAAATCAAGGGTAACTAGCAGCTATCGCTTGTTCATGTGACAGAGTCACGGAGGAGGAGGGGGGGAGGGGGGAGCTAGCTCCGTTATGTTTGATAACATTGTTGAACGTAAACAGAAGTGACGCCCAACAGTGCTTAGCGTGCCTTTAAATAATAATATACACTCAACAAATGAACGAATGAATGAATGGTTCTGTAACGTGTAACGTCAAATAGAGGGAGACAAAGCATTTAAAAAAAAAAAAAAAGAGCACCGAAAGGAGGGACCGTAATGTGCGTTTTGTTTCGGTCTGGTAGGTATCAGTTGTATAGGTACAGGTCCATATAAGCACCGACTTTCGGTACCCAACCCTAATGTTTGGATAAGAAAAAAAAGGAGAAATAAGCTGAGCGCACGTTAGCAGATGCTGGGCAAGCGGCCCTTCTGTGAAACACTGATCAGTATCGTGAAACTGCTCTATTCATTGTTTTACCGGTTTAAATTCCCTGTTTTGGAGAGGAAGAGACCTTTGCAGATAATTCAGCTCCCAATAAAAAACTTTTTGAACAATGAACACTGACAGAATTCTAAAAATCTGCAATCCTCACTACTAGATGCCCCATAAATCCACCCTGAATTTTACAGACTGCTCCTTTAATGGCTGTATTGAGAGTTAAACTAATGTTATATACAGCCCCTGGACAAAGCCATATCTGTTTAGAGACCAATAGCAATGAAAACAAACGTGCACATTTAGATAAAAACATCAGTAAACTCTACTTGTTAACAGTTATAGTGGGACTTGCGATGTCCATCCCATTAACTTAGAAAGAGCATCAATGTCTGGCATCGATGCAAAATTCAAATGCTGTCACTGACATGATGACCCTTATTCTTTGTTAGTGTCCTTGGCATTTATCAGGAAATAGAGCACTTTGGCAGCTCTGTGTGTAGATTTACATACTGTGATGCTCATCTTACAAAGCATTTTGGGAACTCTTCATTTGATCCTAAACACAATTAACCATAAATGCATTAAGTTATAATCTATGTGATAATGCTGTGAAATGCATGCAAAATCAGCACTGCTACAAGTCCTTTGCAATTTAAATTACTATGGGAAAAGGACGAGTGTGAGCATATCGAATTTCAGTGGAAACACAGTCAGGTTTCTGTTCATTCACTAAGACATGGCAACAAGGAACCCAAGGTTTCACAGAAGAAAACAGAGGCTACAGACTGTGGGAGGGATCATCTCATAAAGCTTCATTGATTTCTTTTCAATGAACAAAAGCAGGAGAGAGATGTATTGCTTCATGCAAGCGCGTGCAGAGGTCAGTGTGTTGTTTTAACTGAGCCTTCCCCTGGGCAACTGGCTTGGGATCAGCAGGTCATGTGCACTGAGACCAAGTCATTTAGTGCTGTGCCAGTGTTTTAAGGCTCCGGCCCAAGACCTTACAAACACAGGCGTTGCACTCAACATAAACCTCGGTCATGTGGGGAATCTCATGCAACAAGCAGGCTTTGTGCAGCTTATGTTATCCAGTAGACATGCTAAACTTTGACAGCTCAAGATGCAGCAGGCTGCTGTTTGTTACCTTTAATATTGCGACCATTGTCTGTGATGGCAGCAACACAGCATCGGAGAAGAAAGAAGAAGTGTAGTGAGGGGAGGTGAGAGAGGAATTTCTGGTGCCTCCATGATGACAAATGGGGACTGGCATCAACCCCCCGCTACTGTCCCCATGAACAATTCATTACTATGAAGTAGACATATTACTGTGTCAGCCACTGGGAGCTATTTGAATGAGGATTGTAGATAAGGCTATGGGGGTAGACTGATTGGCCTGAAGGAAACGGCCAGTCTGGGGCACTTTTACCCTCATCCAAATGAGGGCCAAAAGGCTAATGAGTGATTCAGACTCAAGGGAAGATCAATAGCACACAGTGTAGATGGTGACTCAGTATAATACTGATTAAGAGGCTGGCATGCCACATCTCGAGTCTCCTATTTTGGGACCACAGGGAGTTTGGTCATTAATACAGCCAAATTATACTGAGTGTTTGTCACAAGTAATAAAATCCTTCATAAGTCCCTTATTGTCAAATACAACAATTGGGGTACTGTGATCACAACTCACTTTTTTTTATCACTGGGCAATTAGTGTTTTTGTTAGAGCATTGCTCATAAACCATGCACATAAAGGACAAATACTGTACTTCATAAAACTTCTTTTTTAAGATCCCCTCGGTCCCTCTCACTTAAAAAAAAGTTTAACTACTACACTGAAAAGTCTTTTCACAGTGAATGTGCACTGGAGGTTTCAGGTTTCCATATCAAACTTGTAAGCTGAGCACTGGACCACAATTGACTTTCAAATTAGTTATGTTATGTCACACAGTCCTTTCGTATATCCATGTGTTATGTAAAGATTTGAGGTGAGCACAGATAAACTTTCCTCCGTCAGTGGGTTAATGTAGAAACAATCTTTTAGTGTCAAACTCTGCAAAATGTCCGAGTGACATAACACAACTTGAACTATAAAGTGGGACACGCCGCAGATAAAACAACTGCAGTATTTGTTTGAAACTCAAATTATCTGGTGTTTCCTAAGTTTTCCTGGAAGTGAGAACTAGAGGGGGTAAAGGGGATATTAAGTCATTGATAGGGGACCAAATGAAATTCATTACCTTGAACAAATGACAGATTTCTCTGGGTTTGAACAGTGTTGGAAACATTTGGGATAATGCAAGTACACAGCTCAACACATATATAACATAGATCTAGTCGCTTTTAGACATTTTAATGAGGAAACGTTACAGGTTATACCTTTAAGGGCATAGTACAGCAGAAAATTCCTACCTTCACTTGCGTGTCTGTCCCTGAACGCCATCTTGGAGTTGGACCCAAAGCCTTCCATGTCATGTACAGAGGAGGCTCTGCGAATACTGCACACACTCTCTCTGGAGGCGGTTGGAGTGAGGCCCGGGATTGACGGAGCCGCAATGAGCGTGTCCTCATTGCTCTGGTGCTGGGTCTGGGTGATGGACTGGTCTGGGTATGTCCGATCCCAGGGGCCCTTGGGCGACGAGTGGTCCAAAGGCCCGGACACAGGGGTGGAACAGTGGCTGGGGCCGATGAGGGCGCGGGTGTCATTGGCGTAAGAGGGACTGCAGCTCTCGCGGGTGGTGGGAAGTTGGTAGTCGCGTGTAGCCACCGAGCCATCGCTGTGGCGAGGAGAGTCCACCAAGACGGCATCGGGGTCTTCCTGGGGCAGGGACTGCTTGCTGATGCCCAGAAGAGGTAAGGCCGGGAATCGGAAACGAAATAGTCTCCCTTTCCCTGACGAAGACAAAGACAGAGAAATGAGAATGAGATTACTGTCATCTTATTTCACACTAACACTTTTGGAAGACCAGTTTCACTGTATATGGAGTGCCTCATGCCACCATACACTAGGAGACTTTGGAAAGACCTTCTCACATCTGAAGATAATGTGAGGTTTGAGTCACACACTCTAAGATTTCGCAAAGACTCAGGATCATGCACGGTCACAACAGCTGGATTCCTTTTGAGATTATTTCCCATCCTGTTTCTTTAAAATATTACACCAAACTCCCTTTAAGAAATATGACATATTACCAATTTGTTACGTGTCTGCAAAACACATAACTCTGGCTACTTTAGCTAGAAAGCCTCCCCTGAGTCCCCTCCTTGTTTGATGTCCACTGGTTTGCTACTTCCTGTTTGGTGCTGGAGAGAGTGCAGCATGAGCCAAGACTAAAAACTTTCATCAAGACGGGAAAAACACTGACTTAAAACAGGTCAGACTGAGTTTTATGACCACCTTACACCAACTCTTGGGTCACAAGAGTGTGAACCAACTGGGGTTAAACTTGTGATTTTATTCCAGCATTGGGAATTTGCATGTGACAGCGACATCACTTGAAAAGGTGTTTGGTGTAAAGCCGGCATAAGGGCAACTGGTAAACACATCAACATAAATACTAAGACAGTGGATAGCTGTGTCATTCAGTTATTGTGAAGAAGCTATTTGACTGCTTTGAGACCAGAAACAGTGTGTATGGTCGTTTTTAATGAGACAGTGGGATTGACATAACCCCCGCCGACCTTGTGTTGTGTTTTCATGGTGTGTTTGTAGCAGAACTTGCTAGCAGTCTACAATTTCCCTGCTGATATCTTGTACTTGTTTGCCAGTAGCACGGTGAAGCCTGCCAATGCAGCTATCTTAAAAAGACCCTGGCAGATCAAAACAAACGCCCGTTCTGCCTCAGGCACTAGTTCAATCTTCAATTTCCTTCAATTATTCATGGAGGAGGACATTTGGTGAAATATTATAATGGCAGTAGTGCGTTGAGTCAGTGCTGTAAAGGATAATGTGCAGGGATTTAATGAGTGATTGATAGCTCCTGGGGAGATGATAGGGAATGTAACACAAAGTGTTGACAGGAGGTAGTTCAGAGGAAATTTTATGCAAGAAAAAGTAAAGAAACACAAGAACAGAGTTAAGTTTAGTGTGAAGTTAAAATTAAGACTATGCTATATACACACAGCACACATCCACACACACCATTCATAAATAGTCACGTGTACTTGCATCTAACAATATCGGCAAACATACCATGAGAGAGACTGCACAGGATTTCACATATGGACCGCAAACTGCGGCCTGCATGTTGTGAATCATTTAGACGGCTGAACATATGCCATACATATCAGAGTGCTGTCTCACTTCTCGAAAACAAGTCTCACTGCCACGAGGCGCAGTGAAAACTAAGTCCCTTCATAAAATCATTACAATATAAACAGGCTGCACACACTTGAATTCATGAAACAACCACACCATTATGTCCCCTTTGTGTATTTGCTTGAACAAATGCAATGCTCTGCTACAACATCTGCAAAAGTGGAGCAGCTGAGGACGCATTCAGAGACACAATAGGTGGTAAAATAAAACATAAAGTGAATGTTTGAAGCTCAGGAGGGAGCAGCGTGAATCTTTATCTTTCTCATTACTCCTTGTATTGCGGTGAGACTGAGAGGGAGGAGAGAGAAGGAAAGTAATTTTAGACACACTGCTCCGAGTCTTGTTGGGTCAGAGTAGTGTGTTTAAATTAAATCTCTATCCGGATGCTGATGATGCCAGAAATGATCATTAGCCTTTAACTGGGGATTCAGGGCTGAATCTGAAGTTAGTGCTCAAATCCACAGCACAGTGTGACTAAACACGTGGTTCATCTTAATGAAGATGAAATGCAGTTGAATTGGCATTTCGTTTCTGCCAAAGAATTGCGAACAAAGTTCTGTTTCATCTGAGCTCTCTGCTTTGAGGCAGATAAGACTGCTGATCAAAAATACCATCTGATTCATCAGTCTGAAGCCGATCCCAAACCAGCAAACCCAATTTATATTCTAAAGAGTCTGTGCGTAGCATGGCCCTGTTTAGTGGGGCTGACTCAAACACTTTTCCCTCCAAAGGAAAACTGTTTTGCAATCACACAACCGCAATACTACAAAATTGACATTTTTTCCAATTAATCAAGCAGCTCGAGCATTTCACATTTCCGGCAGTACGATTTAAACACACGCCTCAACTCTTAAAATGACACCTCAGAAAAATAATGAATGGTAGCTCATGAAGACTCACACACTCAGAGCTGTGTTTCTAATTACTGCGCCTAGAGGATAAACATATACCCCACAAATCTTTTAATTAGCTCATAATTCAGTCATGCATTCATGCTGCGTGCTGACAACATTGTGTGTAGCTATATTTAATTGTGATATTGAAAGGGCTGAACCGTGCAGGAATATGCTGCCCTTTGAGTGCTGTTACCGCGTTGTGTGTGTGCTCACTCTCACTCCCTCTCCAAGCCTCTCATTCTTTCCCTGCAAAAACTCACCAGCGGCTTTACACAACCAATGGACGCTCAGTGGCCCTTGTTGCTATGATACGGGATAGTAATATTTGCATTGAATATTAATTGGGCCTTCAGATCCCCATGTTGGGGAGTGAAATGTCTTTCTGTAATGTGAGCATGATTCAGATGTCAGGGAAAAGTAGAAAGAGAACAATAAACCTTCATCCTTTGGTAAAAGCGGCACAAAGACGGCTTTGTATCCTTTTGTTTCTGTCTCTTGTTCTTGTGATTCTGCTGACGTTAAATGAATAAAAAGCAACAGTGCAGTAAAGGCGCTTATTTACTGATTTGCATGAAGGGTTGTTTTACCTTAAGGAGTGTTTACCTGGGCTCCCAGACCTCCTATTACTCACCAGCTCTGGAGAATAACATGGGTAATTCTGCTGTGTCCCCACTTTGCCCCACACTCATTTACACAGAGAGAAAATTAAAGTATGATTGCAGTGAGCCTGGGTTAGTAGCAGTTTTTATTTATTATGGTATTTTTCTTAATTAGACAAGTGCCAGCAGAGCGTGACAGTAAACATGAGGAAAATGGAGGCAGCATCGTATGCACCTTCTTCACACGTAGAAATAAAACACACCTGCACACCTGACTGGCAACATTTTAGCCACTGATGGTCTTCTTCAGGTGGTTGAAACATTGTCACCAAACATTAAATCTATCTTGGAAATGATTCCCCATTGCCCGCAGGATGGAGCAGAGAGAACAAGACTCACAGCTGCTGGTGTGTCTTTTAGGCAGCCGACCTGTCCTGAGGGATGCACTCGGCTCTGTGGAGCTGGTGCAAACACCTACACCTACAATGTATGTGAAGTTCCAGTTTAGGGGTTGCTAAGTTTTTGTAGCAGGAATGAGCTTTAAGAGGGCAGTAAGCTGATGCGAAAATGGCTACTATGATGAGCTGGCAAACAGCCCAGGCTTTTATTTGATTCAGTCACTGAACTCAACTGGCGTATATTCGGGACAGGCGTCGACATGGGACTGCCCTTTAATTCCTTTGGCACAAAATCACATTGTTAATCTAAACCTGTAGGAATATTACTTATATAAAAATTAGGCTATTAAATAACATTTCAATTACAGATCATTTATTTGATCCAGCTCCAACAGACAGGCTGTTGTGATGAAAGAATTTCCCTCGCAGTGATTTAGGGTGGCTCAACTGTGCAATATATGGTACTACTGCCATTTTTTCAAATTAATTTGTGAATAAGAGGCACAATAAGGGGCACAGCGTTTTTTCAGCTGAGACGCTTTGGTTGCATCTGGTTGCTACGATACAGACTATCTGCTGAGGGTGAAATGTGGGCACAGGGTAGAGTACTTGCTCTGGATGAAGGGAAGGCTGAAGTACACCGAGAGACAGGACGGACCCATCACTCTATGTGAGTTCAGTACTAATTTCTCCTCCACTACTGTCACTCAGAGATGTGACAGTGGGTCTTTGTGGTAGGGTATCTGTCCCGCCCCTTCTCCACTGTGATTGGATGGCTGGGTAATAAGTGACAGTGATGAGCGGCTGCAGCATTTTACCCAAAGTGGAATATTTTTCTACTTTTTTTTTATTTCTTAGGCACATCATGTAAATAGTTCTATGTGAAAGAGTCAAAAGGTGTTTGAGAATAACTTCTTGAAAGTTTTTATTAGTACTGATAGGACAGATTCAGGACTTAAAGTAATTTCTAACAGCTAACAGTTGGATCCCACAGGAAGCTTGGATTGTAAGCATTGTAAATTTCAATGGAAGATATCGAGCTAAACTGTATGGAGTGTGTTTGGCTGGAAGAGTCTTAGTAGATATTTTATTACACCTACTCAGAAGTCTCATCACTCAGGCTCTTCCAGCTGCCCGAGAAATTGTGGCTTCCAAGCAAACCACTACCACTTGTTTTGGGCCTGTCCAAAAGTAAATGCTTTTTGGCATTAGTGACTATATTTGGGACAAAATTTACATTTACGTGGGATGAACTCCTTTTTTGGCTTAAAACAAAATACTTATTTGGAATACTGAGTGTAGCTGCTAAAAAAGCAATTATAAAGAAATTGCTTAAGCCAGACACCCCATGACTGAAAATTGGTTTGGTATCATTTATGAAACATTTGTAATGGAAAAATAACCTGTTTAATGAGGCTTCAGGAAATTAAATTGAAAGAAATGGAAAACATCCCTCTTTTGTTTAAATTGGTTTATTCAACTCTTTACTATTTTTATTATTCATTTCTCTCAAATGAAAACCACCCCATGTACTATGTTTGTGTTTTATTACTACATTGAATAAACCTTAAAAAAAAACAGTCTCACTCTGTAAAACTACCTAACTAAAGATGACTGAATCTCGTTATTAAGTGAAACCAAATAAAGGAAAAATAAATAAATCCCACCGCTTTTCCCTTTAAACTGGCAATCTAGAGCTGTAGTCAATAACAATGCCATTTCTTTTGTGTATGTGTGTCTCATTAATGGATCTGTGGAAGTGGCTCTGCCGGGAGAATCCAAGATCGTGGCAGAATGGATGGATCGTCCCTGAGCGGTTAAGGCAATCGATGAGCAGCACCGATTGGCTGCTCATCCCCCAGAGGGAGTTGAGATAATGCAACACATGGATCATCCCCTCACACAGTCTAAAGGCAGCTGCTCCTACACACACTATAGAGTTGCTCCTGCACCATGGGTTTCATTGAGTTAAATTTACATCTGTAGCAGTTTGTTCATCTGTGATGTTCACTTAAATTATGCAGAGTTATTCATGATCTGTGACCTCTGTCCATCTGCCAGTTCGAAAATGCACTACTAGGTCTCTGGAGTTAACTGAGTAAAGGCTATGATGAAATGAGGCTGAGAAATACCAACTCTCTCCGGTAATCCGTGCGACGGCAGAGGTTGCGTGTAGGCAGAGAAAGAGAGAGACGGTGTCCAGCACCGAGACTCAACCTTGTAAACAAATCTGGACCTCACCACCACATTTGCAGGGATTCCCACTTAGATATTCAGATAGGCATGAATAGACTGTAACTCATAGAGTCCTGCTCCATCAGGGACTGCCCTTGTGCTCTGGCAGAGCAATTAGCTCCCATAGAAAAGTGAAAGAGGAAGGCCTTATCAGTGACACTGACACTCTTGCACACACACTCACAAATTGAAAAGCTTATACGTTCACGCATGGCTTCACAGGAGTCTGAGTGTACGCACAATCACACAGTGCACACAAACACACACACGGACAACACTTGCTTATATACTCAACACACGCATTCCCACTCTTTCCACCACACACCCCATGAGGCATGCAGTCTGTTAGGGCCTCATCCAATTACAGTCATCTAGAGGTGACCTCTGGTCCTCCATGCTGCTGCCTTATATGTCGCAGACAGAAGTGGAGAAAGAGAGAGACACAGAAGAGAGAGGAGGCATCAAGAACATGCTGGAGAGCACCGCAGGGGAATTGCATTATACACTATTATACCGACAGCTCTGGGAAGAGTGCTCTCCAGCACTGCTCCAGTAGTTCATCAGGCCATCCTGGCAGGCTATGAGCTATAATTGGGCCAGACCTTTGAGATGATGGCAGGCTAACACATCAGTGTCTGCTAAACGCTGGTGTCAACATGCCAACGGAGCTGTCTAGCAGGGAATTCCTGCGGTGCACAGCTGCAAGTAGAGATGAAAGCACAAGGTGGAGGGCGCTACATGATGTGTCTGGTTTTAAGAGTTATGCTACAGAGGCAAGACACTAAACAAATGTATCTGTTAGCATTGAGCAGGGAGAGCAACAATAGTAATAGGGCCATGTCAACGAGAGGCACAACTTGATGTGGGAAAAGGTCACACGTAAAAGGTCATGAGTGGCTGTGACATTACTATCACTCCCTTTCTTCTTCCTTGCTCTTCCAATCTTATCATGGGCCAACTTCTCTCTGGGACTCGGGTTCACGCACCACACATGAGAAAAGAAGTGCTTTTAAGGGAGAACTACACCTATTTTCAGAGTTCATACATGTTATTCCTATGGTCTAAGACAGTCCAGCATGACTACTATGGAGCACGCTAGCAAGAAGCAGCCAAGAGCGTGGACGTAATAACTGTGCGTGGAGCCCTTTGACCTTCTAGCGTAAGTGACATGGGTAGTAACGATATCTCATCACAAGTGGTCAGCTTGTGGGCGCATGATAGTCATAGGTGTGAACAGCGATGTGTCTTGGTTGTTCACTCTGTACAGATCACCAAAATGCATGTTGATACCAGGTGTAAACAGGTTCACAGATGACACTGAGAGCACCCAGGGGATTGTTCTGGGTATATGGGTACATTTTCTATTTCAAAACTGAGGGCACCACAATAGAATAAAGCTCACTGAAAATAGAAGAGCACGAGTCCACAAAATCAGGCTCCCATTCATTGTCTAGGGAGCAGCTCCAGACTTCATACATGATGACATCACAAGTTTAAGACTTAATTCTGTGGTTTCTGGCTTTGAGTCGCTCATACTCACAAATATTATAAATAACTTTCCTAAGCCATGGAAATAACATATTGGGTGTCTTAATTTAGGTGGCGGTTCCACATCGAATGCCACGTGTCATGTTGACCCTCCAGCCCTTTTCTGCCTGTACTCACGTTGGTCAGCTTTGGATGGTGAGGTGTGGTTGAGTCTGTTCAGTGAATCGCTGCTCCCTTCATCCAGGATGTAATCGAAGTTCAGGATGAACATCATGACCACGCCCTCCTCGTTCTTCACAGGGATGATATGGGTGGCGCACAGGAAGTTTGAACCTAACCAACAGAAAATTAAAGTTAGACATGGGTAATAAACTTTTGTTTTGTGTTCACTTATAGAAACTCAAAATTCTGTGCCCCATTAATCTAAAAGAAAAACCTGCCTCATTTAAAATTCACAACTTAATATGTTTCTGTGCAAAACAAACAAAAAATGATCAAAGACTCAAAGTACCAGAACAGCTTTTCAGATATAGTACAGTTTGACCCTGAAGCTTTCTATTAACACTCTTTGACATTCAAACATCTTATTTCAGATAACGCTCTGTGCGCAGAAAGGCCTGGCAGCGAAATGAGGGTGAAAAGGTCAAGAGGTCCGCTGAGAGGAAAGCCTCTGGAGCTGAATGATTTCATATATCCAGACATGCCCCGAGTCTGTCCTGCTGCTGGGTACAGTACTGCACAGTTCAGTACAGTCAAACACAGAGAAACATCCATTCACCTCAAGTTAACATTAAACAAGCTCCATGCAAAATTTAGAGCATAAGAGCGTCTGCACACAGTTCTCAACATGGAGGGGGCTGGGCCTGCGATGGGACTAAGTCACTGCTTGGCAAGTCACAAGTAAATCTCAAGTCTTTGCAGTCAAGACCCAAATCAAGACCGAGAAGTCCCAAGTCCTACATTTTGAGCTTCAAGTCCTAAACAAGTCATGATGCACTCCTCACCAAACCTTTTAATCTCTGGGCTTGGAGGAAGGTATCAAGTATTTTCAAGTCAAAATGCTCAAGTGCAAGTGAAGTCATGAGTCATTGGTGTTAAAGTCCAAGTGGAGTTGCAAGTCTTTTTGACTCTGTCAAGTCGAGTCTTAAGTCATCTGTGACTTAAGTCTTGCCACATCTCTGCTAGCAGCCAATGGTGCTTACTACAGCTGCCCCTTGAAAGTCAGAGATTTGACTCATCAGTCGGAGACCCTCAGTTGACCCTCAGATTTGCTTCAAGTCGAGCAGTCTGGGTGTGCTGTGCAGTATACTTAAATGTCCCCAGATTATGCTGCAGAGTGAACGCTCTTGACTTTCACGCTCCTCTTTGGTACGGATAGCTGGAGACGTGACGCAGCGGCACAGAGGAGTTGAAACTCTCCACTGAAAGGCCCCAAGATAACATTATCTCCTCTCTTTTGCCTGGAAGTGACAGATACTTAATACAACACAGTTACTGGCTTTTGTTTGATATCTAGTGTCGATAAAAAATGTTGTTGCACATTTACGATCCGCCATTATTGCCCTTAGCTTGTTTACTACATTACTTGATGCTGCTGTCACACTGAGCATCCCACTGAGCCCTGTTCAAACTTTCAAACTTTATATGAACAAAAAACAATTGTTGGGTACAGCCCTAGTGCTAACAACATGAAAAGTGCTAACAACGGCAACAGTGATGACATAGCTAATGGTGTTAACCAGGTGGAACCAGAGGGTGGGCACTATGCTTCCATGCCACTGCCGCCCTGATACCAGCTGTAACCGCCTTATGGGCACAGTGCAAAGCAGCGGTGACAAACTGCAGAGGAGCTTGGATTACAACCCACACGGAGGTAGCGTGACTTCATTCTCTGCTCAGGACACCATTATTCCACTCTATCTTTACATAGCAAATAGTGGTTTGCTGCTCTGAATATTGCATGCAGAACTTGCAATGCCTTATCCAATTACTTCCATACTGGATGACATACAAAGTCATCACTATGTAACATGAATAACAATGCCCACACACAATGTATGTTTGATATGTATTTCCCCAAAATACAGCAGCCAGAAAAGTTTCTCCCTTCCTATCACTCTCTTTATGTTCTCAGTCTCATGGAAAAAATGAATTGCTCTCAGTTAAACCCCAATTACTGTATTAGAGTTGCCGATGGCTCCGCAATGGGAGGTAAATTTAATGCGGCCCTGCTTGCTGCTAATGCCTCGTGTCTAAATGTTCCTAATTTATCAAACAGCAGACAAGAGGTTAACAGAGATGAAACAGAGATGGTGCGCTCTTCGTACCAGCTGTCTTTTCCTTGGCTTCCAATTTAATATTACCATTCAGAAAAAAAGATAAAGAGACAAAGATATTTTAGGTTTGCCAGACTTTAATAAAAAGTCTAAACAGTGCTATCTCTGGTTGCCAGCACTGGCTAGATGAAATGTACAGAAGCTGTGACCAGGAGCACTGGTGTAGAAAATGAAATGTATATTAAGTTTTAAATAATGAACATGGACATCTCTGGAAGATGCTCTCCCGCACATTAGGCTCTAAGTCCTGCTGTCACCAGGAGGCTATTTATAGCTCACCCAGCAGGCACCCTGCCTACAGCATTTCTTTTCTGGGGGAACACAGACACACAGACACACACTGCTGCACAAGCACATTCAACTGCAATTAAGACTCTTGCAAATGTATGCGTGCTTGCAAGTATGCATGCCACTGCGCGCACACACACAGACCTACGCAGAGAAAATAATTGCAGAAAACCAGTCTTCGGTCATTTTCTCGTATTGTTTTGTCAGCGTTCAAAATCGCATTGTGCAGCAATATTACAAACCAACTGCTCCACTACACTGGAGTTTGATTTATGAATTGTGGAGCCCTAATTCTGCGAGTATAAGCAGTAACCTACCCCTAATAGTACATCAGTGTCACAGAGAGTGGATGGAGCCATTCATTTCATTTATTTATTTATTTATTTACAGGGTTACAACAGCTGAAGGCAAGTTCAATTTAACACTTTTAAAGCCTTTTTCTAATGCCAGTCGAAATGACATTTAAGACCAATTTTACAACAAATAAACATGAACCAACATAAATTATTCAGGGTTGGGACAATTTTGCCCAAATATTTATTGTATCATAAAAGATGGCTTTTTTAGGTGAAATATTCATGAAATTCTACCTTGCATTTCTTAGCATTTTAAGACTTCCATTTAAGACATGTCAATACCAATTAAGGCCTTCTTTTTAGATTCATGAATTCCAAGCCTATTAAGACTTTTTAGGGAGGCCTGTTTTACAGTTTTTTCTACCTTTAGTGACAATTTGCAAAAGAAGTCATTCTCCAAGTGGAGGTGTCTCTCTGCTTTTAATGGTTTAAGGTATATTCTGCATACTGTAGCTAAAGGGAATACATATTGTAACAAAAACAGGGCCTTGAGTGTCAGTACAAGTTAGTAGATTTAAGAAAAAAGGCTTCCAGGTTTTGGGGATACAATTCAGATGATCTTGTGTACTAACCTAATTCTGACAAATGACATGATTTACCCCTTACTAGCAATTCTGAATTATTGCTATTCACTACAACAGACCTTGTAAGTAATAAAAAAAGTCATTAACTTTTATGTCAGCACCTCATCTGCAGGCAATTTGTTGATACGAAAGAACAAAAGTGTCTGTTTTATCTCCTTAACCACAATGAGCAGAAACGACAATAACAAGTGTCCCATTATCTGAAATCCTGACAATTCACTTTGTTTGAAAATTAAAATTAAAATGATCAAGTCCGTCTCCATGGAAACAAGTGAGCGCTCTGGAGAAAAGCAAACTCCCTATGCCAAGTAGGATATTAGTTTAATTTGTCTCCAGCACAGAGCGACTTCAAGATGTTTCTCAAATGAAATGAAATCTTCATTGTGCTGAAGACATCTGCCAGTTTGTGGAGAACTCTAACAAAGTAAGAGAAATTTCCCTTTCAAACTCACACTACTCACACTTCCTGTTTGTAAAGATTAATAATTAATACAACCAGCAAAGATGGAGCTTCTCTACAGTGTATGCACCATCATACATCAGCATCAGGGGCCATTTTCCGGTACAGTATCGAGAGAAGCTTCAGCCAAAGAGGATAAATTCATAATGATTGAATGTCTCCCTATGGACAAATTTAATGGCTGAGTGTGTGTGTGTGTGTGTGTGTGTGTGTGTGTGTCAGGCCAAACTCACTAATGCGAAATAAATTCCTCCAAAGTAGAGAACTTGCACACACACAGACACATGCATGCACATCATTAAGAAAAACGTGCTTCACATACGTCCAGCACAAGCACATAAACTCATAACACATGCACACTACAGAGAGAGTGCTTTGTGTGTAACCTCCGCATGCCTCAGGAGGGGACATAACCCCAGCTTTGTAAAGCAATCTGTGTGCATGTTAGTGTGTGTGTGTGAGTGTGTTTGCGCATGGGGGCATGCTCTAAAAATAAGCCGCTTGGAAACTATGGGCATTTATAATTCATAGGAGTTAAGTATTATGTTCTAGAAAGCATAATGGTTGGAGTTGTTTAGGCAATATAAGAATGAGAAGAGGCTCGATGGTTGTGTGCGCGTGCACGTGTGTGTGTGTGTGTGTGTGTGTGTGTGAAGCAGATGACGAGCAAGGGACAAGGATAGGGAGATACATATCAACTAATCAGGTTGTGTAGAGAAAGTGTGTGTATAGATTTCTCACATATTATATCTAACCTATTACTGTTAATGACTATTTCTTGGTTCATCATCAGGTTAATCAATGTTCTTCTATGCATGTGCCGCCATTTAATGTCACACTGTTTTGGAAAAATCTGAATTTGACAGAGAAAACGCATCTCAACAATACATAACAGAGAGGTGCTGTGTTTGCTTACATCATGCGTAGGTGTGTGTAAAGAGGGGCATATGGTATATGTATGTCAGGTCCAAGTCCAAGTGGAAGTGTGTGTGTGCATGAGTGTGTCTTTTGACTTGCATGTCGCGTTTATTTGTGATATAATACTGCATTCATAAGTAAAAATGATCTCCTTATCTGTATGAGCCAGAGTGGACTGGATTCATTTTGCCATTTCTCTCAGACATACAGACGTGTGTCATGAGGCACAACAGCTGAAATCAATTTTGAAGTACAATAAATTTGTTAATACCGATACCAATGTTTAAAACAAAATTTTTGCCAACAGCCAGTACTGATACTGATGTTTGTATATTGTTGGTAATTTTGTTTTTGTTATTGTTTACTCCCCACACTTGGGAAACAAAGAAATCTACACTAAAAAAAAAAAAAAAAAAAAAAAAAACAGAACTGTTTTAAAGTAGCCTAATTAAGCCCTTCTTTACACTACCTTTGAATGCGCATGAAAAACATCTTTAGCTTAAATTATAAAAAAAAAGACATGCTTCAAAAGCATTTTTACTAAATCTATCATAATATCCATTTAATATTGCTGTGAAAAGATCAACACATTTCTCCCTTAAACAACCTCAAACGCATCGTAAGTCAGCTGATTGTCCTGGCCACTGGCTGGTAACAGCTTACAGCTCTCCTCCTGCCGATTTTAATACAGATAAATTGTTTACAATGTCGCATCATAAGGCAAATACAAGGGGGTGCTTCCTGGCATGCCTATAGTGAGTTTAATGCGTTTAAAGTTTAATCTTCCCAAAGGTGTCCTGTGGAAGATCTCTGTTCATCGAACACATGTTCTATTGTTCCCGAGGCAGCAGGATACCATTAGTTTCGAGCCCTACCTTTTAGCCTGCGCAAAATTGATGTGACACTAGGGGTGGGCGATATGGCCCCAAAAATAATATGATATATATATATATATATATATATATATATATATAATTAATTTAAAAAAAAATAGTATTGCAACAAAATAAGTGATATAGTTTGCCTTAAAAAATTCAATAAAAACTAAAATGATCTCCCATTTCTTAAGTTTGGAAACAACAATAGTATCTCAGAGTGAGATTCAGATTCTGTATACATTATTAATAGTTCAATAGTTCAAGATTAAAATCTACCACAAATTACACATTTAAACAGCTCCCAAATACAAAAAATGTACCCTGGGATCTATATATATAAATCAACGAGTGATTTTCTTCTCTTTTGGCAAAATCCTAAATGCTTGAGTTGTTTTGTTTTTTTTCCACCTGGACCTTTAAGCTCTGCCATTTCTCCTCTAATCATCACGCTGTAACCTGTGACAGGCTGTTGTGCTACCAGAACTATCACACATTCACATCTATGTAGTTTCTGTCGAGCCGCAAGCATCATATAGGTTTACATTACCAAAGGTTTAATCACATGACCTTACTGACTCCCCGTGTGTTCACAGCGAGAGAGGAGAAAGAGAGAGAGATGCTGTGCTGCTGCCAGAGGAGCCGCTGACTGAGTTCCCACTGCAGGGAGGGTAACTCGCGGTAACTCGCTCAAAAGGGTCTGAGAAGTCCGGAGCGGTTCAAAAAACATAAAGGACGCCCAGGCCTAACAACACCACAGTTAATTCCACACAACCGAAGCTGATTCTCTTTTTGGATACACCGCAGAGCCAGTGATAATTTTGCTGTCAGCCATGCTTGTTGTTGCCATGGGTAACAGCATGATGTCAATATGTTAACAAGTTGAAATATCGCGAGTATCACAATATGAATTTTTCATATGATATTAAAAAATACACCAGTGTTATTGTGAACGAGATGATATGGTACACTCCTATGTGACACAACGGATAAACGTCTCTCACAGTCATTGGTGAATGTCATTTTATTTGGTGTTGGCAGTCATCATGGAGAATATTAGCAGACACCGATGTTCAGCCAGTACATCGGTGCATCCCTATCTATGAATACTATTTGTTTTCATTTCCCTCTCATTTGCTTCAGTCACTTTTTCTCTAACTTTTTCTCTCCGCGTCCTTGTCTGTCTTTCTCCTCCACTGTTAATAAATCCACCCCAGTGCTCATTTGTTTTCTTCTTCCATCGCTGTTTCTCTGACCATCCCTGGTTCCCTCTTCAGTTTCAGTATGCCTGCTCTCCCTATGTGTGCACGTCTCTCTCTCTGAGAAATGAAATAGCTGCCCAGGTCCTCTGCAGGAAGGCCACCTGACGTGTTATAAGTGGACAGATCAAACAGATCCCCGGTGCTGCTGCCGATGCAAATTTCTGCCAGTCTGCCTGCATATCCTGCCTCAGCGGAGGGTCAAAGACAAACACACACACACACGCATGCACACACACACACACTCTCACGCAAACAGAAATAACATTTACATTTCTAAGTTGCACACTGGCATAGAGACAGACAACCATGCACACAAGCACGCGCACACAAACACTAATGAGGTTCATGGATCTGAGTTCAGCACACTCCAAAACAGGCACAGACAGACTCTGGCTCACACACACGCACACACAGGCGGTCACACACAGCCTGCCGGCAGCATTAATTAGCAGAATGTTCTCTGTCCAACTAAATCTAATAAGCAGGCAATGGAGCTGGTTTACATGGTGCAGTGTAATGAGAGAACGCACCTTTGAAAGGAACTAAAACAGCTTTAGTCAGAGCATCTCTGACCTGAATATTTATGGGGAGCTGCAGAGCAAAACGTAGTTAAGCATCCTAATGTGATACATCAGGTGCCATCTTCTTTAGAAATACATTTGGAAAAAAACTGACCTCCTCCGTCTTTCAAAAAACAGCATGACTCAGCAGCATTCTCCTTCGTAAATCTACAGTCATGGATGGATGGATAAAAACAAAAACACACACAAAATCTGTTCTTTTTGAGTCTCTAATCCTCCAAGGACGGCAGCTGGAGGAAAGTGCTGACTCGCAATTTGAGAGGGAGGTAAATAATCTCAAACTTTGGCAAGGTGAAAGTGAGTTGAAAAACACAAAACTGCCAATCACCCGCACAAACAACCCGAAATCCAGAGTCAATCTTATATATAACAGCCTGTTAAGGCTGCTGCGTTGCTAGCGCATTGTTGCTCTTGCCCGGTGTGTCAAAGTCAAGCCACACATGCCTTAAGCCTGAGTGGAAATGTGGGTCTTATTGATTTAAACATTTTCCGCTCGGCTTCATTTCCTCTCTGACCGCTGCACGGCCTACCTGGATTAATAGGGCTACCTGGTAATCTGGTGCTACACAGATGGCTCGGCAGGATGACAGCACAGTGTGGCACCAAGTGCGTACACAGAATATGCCAAATCACAGTATGCTGAGGGGTGCTTTAATGCTGTTACACCAAAGCTGCATTATTTAGTGTCATCTCTATTGAACACACTGCTACACTGATGCTGTGTAGAGTCAGTTTGTACTCTGACCAACCAAAAGATTATAAAAGGCAGGTCCGCACACACAAAGTCACCTCCATGCCTGTTTGTTTTGGGCCAGATGTCTCGCCAATAAACTACTTGGATGACTGGTCCAACCAAAGACATTAGTCATGGAATAAACACAATTATGTGTGCAGACATACAGAAAAATGTGGCTACTCATCCAAAACGTACTGGAGAAACAAACACAATGAGTGTGACGTTTTCATGCATGAGATTTATTTTGGCGTGTTTGACCTTGAGGTTTGGACTGGACGCAGCACCACAGTTGGACCCCGAGTTCAGACGAGGACACTGTATCTCGCACTGATACACCACTGACCAACTGTTCCCACAGAGTTGTGTCTTCATTACACGGAGCAATCCAATACACCCTCACCACACACACACATACACACACACACCTATGAAATTAGCTCCCTGCTCACCTCAGTTCACTCACCCTGAGCCTCCCCATTCTTTTCCTAAAGTTATATTAATTACACCCTATCAAGGCTGTGTCAGTTCCACCTCATTTTAAGCTTGAGGGCTCACTACTCCTCTGTGGTAAAGGTGATGCACATATTCCTCTCACTTTCATTTTGCTCTACTCATTCATTCATAGTTAAGCTAAGTAGTCATGTGTTTGATTTTGTTTTCTGTATTTTTTATGGAGATGAGGTTTAAAAATTTCCACATCTCACTTGTGTTAGTTCCTTACTGGACAGGGATTGGCTCCAAACTAGTTTTGATGTCATAAATCCTGCAGGCACAGTATGTACAGTTCTTAAACTCAGATTCAAGGTGAGCACAAAAGCTTCCCCTCCAGCAGAGAAATGTGAAAACAGCCTTCTGATGTCAAACGGTGCTCATATATCATTCTGCACAGCGAAGCTCAAACTTCACAGTAACAATAAGCACAACACAGTTTGGAGTGGCGGGGGACTTAAAGTGAAAACAGCAATAACACAATGTAAAAATATTCCTACATTTAAAATTCTGCTTGAGTAAAAGTACAAAGTATTACCAGAAAGACTTGTACTATTTAAAGCAAAGCTGCAATGATTAGTAGATTAATTGATCAATCAAAAGAAAATAATCAGCAACATTTTTGACAATCGATGACCACATCATTAAGCAAAAGTGGCAAATGCTTGATGGTTTCGATGTTTAACTTCTTTGTTTGTTGACAAGAAATTAATGATGATTTCACCTTGTGCTGTAGTATAATGTCACAGTTTACTGAAGTTTAATTTTCCCCAAAAAATCATAAATTCATTGTGGAAAGAATATGCAGATTAATTAATAATGAAAACAGTTGTTACTTGCAACCCTGACATTAAGTTTCAATAACAAATATACTTGTTATACAAAAGTGTCCCCTTTCAGAGTGTTAACACCAAACTGCAACCTGTGAGGCTGAAAAATGAGATGTCCAAAAAATGCAGTTCCTCTAATGGCCACTTGAGGCTGGCTCCAAAACCAATTCAATCCCCATAGGCCCCCATGTTAAAAAGTCCAACTTTACTGCAAAAATAAACATGTATACAGCCTGGTACAAAAATGTTTTTGGTCTTTATAGCTAATTTATCACTCACCTGTTTAAATGTTATCAAGTATTAAAAGTTATGCATAATTAAGGTTAAGGCTGCATTTGAGTGACGGGTGGGTGCCATCTGTTGACAGGTCTCTAGCACAGCAACAATGGTGGTTAAGTAACACAACCATGGCGTAACCTTTGATTCAGAGTGTAAGCGTAGCCGCAGCTGTCGCTATTTCATTGTGTTTTCAGTTCATGAAAGTTAAATGTTGCGTTGTCACGGCTAAAAAACATTTAGTTGCACTAAAAGACCCTCTAAGGAGTAAGATAGCTTTTTCCATTAAGCACATTTTGTGTCAATGGTTTTAAGCTTGTTTTTCACTCACGAAAATTAGCATTAGCATTATCACAGTTAACTGTAGCTGTAAATGCACTCTGCTAAATAATGCAGCGAGCATTATGCGTAGCTCCAGCGTTTCGTCCAAATATGGTCATTTCTGTCTCCAAAAATCCAAGATGGAAGGTCAAACAAAACTTTAGGGGCTCTCCTATTAGTTTTGTTGCAGGAAAAGTTACAACTTAGTCATCAGTACATGGTTACCTCATGTAAACCTGTTATATGAAATAAATCCAGGGCAAATTATAGTTTTGGACAAAGAGGAGAGGAAATAACTTTAATCACTCTAGTTAAGCTATCCCATTACATTTCTGATCCATAATTTCACCGCAGCAAAACCATATTTCTTTGTATGTTATCACTGCATTTTCTCACACTGGGGAAACTTTAAATTATTAAACAATTAGGAATTGTTGAGTGTGAGAGAGTGTGTTCATAGGTGACGCAGTGAGGAGAGTTCTAGTTTCAAGATGCTGGAAATTTCATTAGATTCTATTTCCACTATCAATAATTAAGACAATGCAGCTCAATGTGCACTTGTTCACAGTGGCAGGGTAGCTAAAGTGCAGCACACACATTGACTAGTTAGTGTGATTAAAATGCAATACATCAAGTCTCTCCTTCCTCTATGTCTCTCACACACACATGCACACACACAAGCACACACTCAGAGACCAGTTTAACATCTGCTGACTGGTTGTGTCTGACAGTGATTGTGGGATAGTGGCATATGGGAATCTTGATAGCCCTCATTTAGAGAAACCGCTGCCAAGAGTACCGCAGTCAAAATCATTTTAAATTGCAGCCTGTGCTTTTTGCCCTGGCCTAATAGACATGGTGAGTGTATGCGTGTACACATAGGTGTGTGTTTGTGTGTGTGCATGCGAGTGAGTGACAATGATGTGAGCTGAGCCTCCAGCAGCAGGGAGCTGTTGGTTGGTGCTACACTGCTTGAGGGGTTACAGTGACATCTACCTCCTTGTTTGCCTGCCTCTGTCTCTCTCTTCCTCCCTGTCAAAAGCTCAGCAGGAAGCGTCTTCATGGCTAATTGTCATCAAATCAATGTATCCGGGTCGCTCTCTGACCATGCGTCTGCATGTCAGTGTGTCTGAGTCAATCACTGCTACACTATCACTGCCTCCACTTTGACTTTACATCAGAAGGTAAGCAAACCGACATCACGTGAATGATGATAAGACTATTAGGGTGTGGAAAATTTTTAAAAGTTAAATGTAAGAATTGACCTGCTTTACAGAGGGAGGAGGGCTTATTTTCTGCCGTCCATTCTAGGGAAATGTGATCCCTTCCTCTTGTCCCACGGGAACATTCAGTTTTACTAACTCTGATGCCAGCTCTGTAATCCAGGAGTTCTACCTTATCACCAGGGTTACGACATCATCAGTGGCATAACGGGGGCCTGGTGGTTGAGAAGAGTGTCATATGTCAAATCCGTGCAACACAGACATTTGTCCATCACTGGGCGTATCAATGAAAATGTCCACAAGTTACCCACCAAGATATTTGCTCTATTACTGTAGGAAGTAAAACGAAGAACAAAAAAAAAAGACTTTAACTGTTTACCGCAAGTGACTGAAAATCATTTTCATTTATATTTTCCTCCCAAGCTCTCACTCCCATGGCAACAAGGGGTGTAAATATACAGAGGAATCAGGGTTCAGGTCATAGCCCCAAATGAATAAGGATCTGTTCCTTTTCATTAGGGATGCACCGAAATGAAAATTTGTGGCCGAAGTCAAAGCCGAATAATATTAAACGCTTGGCCGAATACCGAATACCGTTGTTTAGTTTTTCATTAGTTTTTGCAGATGAACCCCCTCCAGATTAGTGTTGTCACGGTACTAAAATTGGATCCCACTGTATGATACCAATGAAAATATCATGGTTCTGAGTAGTATCACGATATCACAGCGAAAATGAGGCAGATGTGCCTTTTTTATAAAAAGATAAATCACTTTTCTATAATACATCAATGATATTTCAATGGAATAAATTACTTATTGACTTATTCATACTTCAAAAACAGCATCAATAAGTGATTAACATAGGGGGGATCAAAATAAAATAAATAAATAAATAAGAATCAACCAGCCACCCTCCTCCCCTTCATAAGTAAATAACAGTCCCTAAAGTGCGGTGAGGTTTTTGGGCCGTGAACGGCTCGTTTCTCCTCTGACACGTCACATACCTGTGTTCGGCTGGCTTGGCTGTTCAGGTACTTCTGGGCAGTCCACACACCAAGAAGAGGATATTATTGGAGCCAACTTCTCCGTCGCCGGGTAAGCCGATGGCCGCCGTATTTGACAGGAATACATTAACGTTACTGTCTGTGTCTGTGACTCCCGTTCAACCCACAATCGGTGGGATTCGCCTTTCGTTTCTGCTGGTGGTTGAAATCTGTAGGCTGTTCGCACAGTGTGCTGAATGACTTAAGCCTATTTTGCTCGCTCAAAACTATTTTTAGTCGCAAATGCGAGTGCAGTGACGGGCAGATNGCAGTCCACACACCAAGAAGAGGATATTATTGGAGCCAACTTCTCCGTCGCCGGGTAAGCCGATGGCAAGCTGTTTGATTGCGTTATCAAAACCGCGCCGCTATTATTCGGCCTCGCTTTTAACTTATTCCACCGAATACCGAATGTGTGTTTTTTTGCAATATTCAGCTGAATATATTCGGTTACCAAATATTCGGTGCATCCCTACTTTTCATTTATTTTGAACAGACAGTAGTGCAAGAATCAAGGACAGGCAAAATCCTTCTGCTAGGGACTGAGGTAACACTATTTTCTTGTAAAAACAGAGAATATTTCTGTATTACACTGTACATACACTGAACAAACACTTACCCAATAGCCACTTTGGCTATGTTTAACCATTCAAAGCACCCAAACACTGATCATCTTGGTGATCGGCACATCTGGGTGACACTGTACGTTATCACATTAGATGTGTTTCCATCAGCACTGACACACAGTCCCTCTCCGTTACTACACAACCCTCTCTCCGTTGCTGGTATAGCTGACCACCACAGCTTGGCAGGTGGGTCTTACAGCTCCAGCATTTCATTTGTGCTCACCATAGTGTGAATGACTCACATGCCAACCAGCCTGTTGTGCTAACCACAACACATGTTCCTAATGGCATATGGCTTTAGGTTTCCAGGCGGAATTCACACTTATGAACTTGGTTCCACATTATGTGCATCAACCTATATACCATCAGAGACCATGATGAATGAGACTTTAGAGTCATTTCCGGTATCTGTGTCTCTATCTATTCTATCTATTCATTTCGCACGAGAAGTGAACCTGAGCAGATTATGTCTGATTCTTTGCCCCTGAAGTAGTTTTTTTTACAAGCCATAAGCTTTCTGAACATTCTGATACAAACATGGCATTTTTCAGACTATTAAATCAGGAGAAAATGAACTTTGTTTGAGACCTGTCTCTGTCACACTCTCATCACACTCTCACGAGATCTGGCAACAACTGATCTTGCACTGATTGGTTATCAGATACTACGCTAGCAAATGATAACGAGCAGCAAAATAAGGAGCAAACATTTAATTTGTACTGTATAGCGCATTGTTTTGAATGTGTTTGGCGTTCACGGCATTCACAACACTTTAAACATTTCACACCATTGGCGCAGCTTGTATTGTGTCATCTTTTGCTATAAAGCATCTCTGATAGCCGGAGCTGACCCCATACCGTCAGAGTTCGCTGCAAATACACGAACTGTTCAAGCTAGAATGACAAGGCAATTTTATCTTGACTGTAGCTTCACTGCTCATTACATTATCTTTATGAAATACTTCTACAGTGACTTGACCAATTACAAGAAGATATTTAGAAATCAAAGCCAGACACAATTAATGTCATCATTATTTATAATGGCTTTGAATAGGACTTGATCATTTTTGAGTATTATTCGGGGAGACAGTCTTTTAAATAGAAGATCACACAGCTGAGTCATACAAACCTCAAGGTCACTGCGTCCTGTTCCAGTATCTGTGTAAGACACCTTCCGCTCTCTGAGTGTAAGTTGCAAGCTGTAACAGTCTGTTAAATGATCAGATGACAAGATATTCGAGTGCACTCAAGTCAAGCAAGGATTTAATATCTTCAGCAGGGTTTTGATTTCACTCTGAGATTATTTATTCATCCAAAATTAGTTTTAGTTAGATTAGTTTTAAGAGATGATGGTGGTGGTTCTTAGCCTGTGCTTTGGAAAAGAGAGGATGAGCAGAATACAAATCATTTAGTCTTATTTAATGTTATGAAATATCTTCATTAATGCCGCACTCTCAGTCTTAAAGTCGCTGGAGTCAACATTAAATTATGAAGCAATTTTCTTTCCATGTTAGCTATTTCACGTGTCATTGTGCTTTCTGGATAGAAAGGTTTGATGCTGAAATTCCCTTATGCCTGTGATTGTACCTTTTTGTTCGCTTGCTACGTCCGATTTGTGGCGGTGAGTGAGGAGTTAATCTGAGGCCACAGAACAAGTCCTAAGCAATTCACGGAATACAACAAAGCCTTGCATCGCAGTATTAACAGGAATAATCTGTCTGAAGCTTTGGACACCATGCGGCGTCACTGCAAAAGGTTATCTGAGAGATCATGGTGGGTGATGGAGGGCTCTGCGGACTCAGTCAAACAGCAAGCTGTGAATGGGTGCCATAAATACACTGTTTATGATTATGAATGCGGAAAATAAGTCAGACTTGACAGACGGCGCAGCAAACAAGATACCACAAAGCAACAGAACTGTCTATTCTGACTCTTTGAGAACAGATGCCTACTTGTTTATTTTTATACGCTAAACATATGAAAGACTTGTTTGTGTCCCTGGCCAAAAAGGGTCCTGGTTGGACAGCAAAAACCAAAACATGCACAAAAATTGAACTCATGTAAATCAAATAAAATCCCAATTTAAATGATGTGTGAATATAATTGGAACACAGATATGCATATGTAAGTGCCAATTTATTTATTTTCGGTTTGATCAAGTTTTGGTGACACATGGTGACGTCCTTTCCATGCTCAGTAATGGTGCACCCCGACTGAAGCATTCTCTGGCACAAGAATTTCCCTTGAGATAAATAAAGTTCTATTGAATTACACTGAATTGAACTGTATGTCTGTTTAACTTAGTAGTGGATGTCTTAGAGGAACCTTCAGACACGAGTGACACTGTACATTGCTGCAGTGTTTGCTGGGAAAGGAGCCGGGCTTTATTAAAGACAGCGACAATAAAGCTGTGAATACTCAATGCCCATAACATTATCTTTTGTAAACAAATACACATACAGGTTAAACTGAAACAGCACAGCGCTTATCTCAATTTCTGAGACTGTACTGACTGAAAATAGGCTGACAAGAGGGCCTGACATATCTACAAGCAAAAGCTATTCCAGCATCATTGGGATATACTGTAAGTGCTCTTGTAGGTGCAGAAACAAATTCAATTAAAGAACACTCAGGCTCCCGTTCTTGTCACCCTCGTCTCCTCACAGCACTGCCATACTAAATTACTTTTGTCAAATTGTCAACGAACCAGCTATCCGTGTATCCGTCTGCCCACAGCTGAAGAATAAAACAAAAACAACATGCGCTCTGCTGTGTCTAAGCTGGACAGAATGCTTGAGGAGGACTTAAATGGACAAAGACAAATCAGAAGCCTCAGTCACAGGGTGGGACTCCAGAGTGGGACCATTGTGGTCCAACACCTTGATAATGTGCGGATGTCAGGTTTTGTTGAGACTTCGACTATCTGTGATGAAACAGGCCAGTGGCCGTTGGCTGTCCCCTTGGACTCTAAGGGCTTGTTGAATTAATCTCCATCAAAGTGCCTCCGCAGGCGCTGCAGAGTGCTGATCCCTGCCTGGCATTTAGTAGTGGGGTTCTAAAAATGATCCAGTTCATGAACATAGGCTTTCACCTTATTCAGTGGGTAGAAATCATACATGAGTCATCTGAATCAAAGGGTCAAACACAAACTGCCTGGACACAAAGATGCTGTAACAACATCTCCATATAGATGACCTTGCCAAGCACCGGGCTGGCCACTATGCCTACAAGGGGAACTAAAGAACATTTCTTGCAGAAAAATGCACATAAAATAATAATAATAATAATAATAATTATTAATATTTTAATTCTACATATACATCTAGGAATAGACCAAATGTTAAACAACAGCCACGTGAATGAAAACAATCAGGTCAGCATGTGATCTGATGAATGAAATGGCTGTTCATTCATAGATGTGCGCATATCCAATCTGTGAATGAGAGAAAAGCAGGGATCATGGTCTGAAATCACATAGCGACAAATATGAGTGGTTGACGAGGACGGGGGGGAGGGGGATTATATGTTTAACAATAAATCTTTTTACTGCTCACGTGAGACATTCTGGAATTTCTACACATTAAAAAAATCTACATAATCTGAGGAAATAATCCTTGCTCACATCCAGCTCATCATTTATCTCTGGTTGAATGATATCTCCCATGCATGTGCAACGCTGTCTGGCGTACAGCTGTGGAGGGTGGGTGTGGGTGGGTGTTTGCCCCTCAGTGAAGCAAGAATCAGGAGACACGAGGGGGAGCCGCAGAGCGAGGTGTATGAGTCGGAGCAGGTTGGGGGAGGGGGCTGTCAGACTGTTCACTGTCTGTTTGTGGTAATACCATCACATAATGGCAGCGTGTGTGGGCTTAATCCATAGATCCAACATCACAGTGACCTATATTTATTCATTGGCACGCTGCCTGCAAAGCGTGGCTGTGAAATAGATTTCATATGTACAAACTGAGGTTAAACTGCTTCATGTGGTTGATATGGGAAATCAGAAAATACTGTATATCAGACGGTTACAGGGCTGATATGGCTACAGTAGTTTCTGCAACTTGCAATCATTTTTTTAATCTTCTTTGCCTATTTTTATGTGTATGAATATATCAAAGTGACATCCCATCATCGCAACCTGAAAAAGCTGTCTCAAAACATGTAAGTCCTTGTCTTATAAACAGCTCTTAGCAGGTCTTCCAGCTCTGGCGTTTCCTTTGTTCTCGCAATAGTGTGACTCCATTAGGCGGCATAAACGGCCAAAATAGCTCAAAAGTTATTTTTTAATAAAAAAAAAAATTCACTTTAATGTGTTCATCAGTGAGTGATCATTACAGTCAGACCCTGCTATACCACTGATGGGTATGGAAAGCATTCAATGAAGAGCATCATAGTAAGAGAAAATAAAAAGTTAAAAGCCATCTGCATTTTGCAGTATACAAAAAAAAAAAAAAGAAGACGACGAAATTTGCAAGTCTGAACATTTTTATCTCATCTATTGTTTATTATTATTGTTCGTTAGCTAAGCTGTTTATTTGTACTTATTTCTTATTAATATCTCATTAGCTTTTGCTGTTGTTTGTAATCAATGTGGAGTATTTTTTACAAAAAACTGTAAAGAAACATACGAGCCTGCCTCGGGCACCGCATATGCTAGGTCTGACACTGATGTGACTGTCTCCCACACCAATTAGCTTGACGTGCTAACCTAAGCACATAATGTTAACAGCATATGGCTATTGCTAAACGGAACCCATGCTTACGGTACATGCATAAATCTACACGTCATGTTTTCAGGGTGCAGCTGCATATATGGGAACATGACCCCCGAATGAATTCACAAACCTTCACAGCCCCAGCTGTCACAAAGCAATGTAAAATCTCCAATGTCTGTGTCAAGTCTCATATTAGTTATTGGAGTTCAAAATCCAAATTAGATGCAACCTGGACAATACTGACTTTGTTCTGTATTGTGTTTCACTTTAAAAATATAAGCATCTTGAAAATGACCCTGTAATTCTTTTAACTTGTTGAGATGACAATGTCTTTAAATCTGTGAGTTTAAATAACGACCCATCAGGAAAGATATGAAAAGGGAACGGCCACTAAAGGAATGGGTTATTTAAAATAAATAGTTAAATAAATAAAGTACAAGGTTTCATGAATTTCAACACAAACAGGTGAAAAACAGCAAAATATTTATCTTATTGTACTAACTAATTTCTAAGGTCACAGCAGGTGCAGCGTTTCTTTTTGTCATACATTAGTAAATGTTGAATGCTCATGTTTCTGAGAGACATTTTAATGTGGCAGAATAACGATAATGTTTCTTTAGGCAGTCGAGATATATTGACCACCAATAAATCAATATGTTGTGATAATGTGCATGACGCCATTAGGGTAAATGAAGAGCATGGACATAGACTATTCAGTTGTTTCACAAAGCCATCATCTAAGCTTGTGTTAAGCCACGCTGGTGTCATGTCTCTATAGATGTTGGTCTGTCATCAGTCCACCACGTTGGTCCACACTGAAATACATAATATACATGGCGACATAACCAGGTGTTGAAATGTTTAGCTGCAGGCATCGAAGGGAAACTAAGACAGGTGAATTCAGAAGGTGTTAAGGATAGGAGCTTAGTAATTCAGTTTGTCCGTGAGGGAGAGAAATACAGAAGGGATAAGTTAGTGAGGAGGCAAGGGTGTGTTGTGACTGGGAAATGCAAGTAGAT
>NC_065520.1:8118564-8177459 GCF_006386435.1 Epinephelus moara
GACCAACTAGACGAAACACTGGTGAAAGGAGGTTCCCACCCGATGACCCCAAAGACATGCTAGTTATCACTGCTCATTGGTTTGTATAGTTAAGCCTTGCCATATTAGCTTATCATAGGGCTTAGGTTTTTCACTGAGTGTTGATCCTTTTTGAGAGCACAAACTTCTTGTGTTTATTTGAACCTCAACAACTATTGGACAGTTTGCCATGAACTTTTGTGCTTTCATGATTCTCAGTGGACAAATCCTCATGATGATCCTCTGACTTTTACTGTTATGCCAGTAAGTATTTAGATTTTTGGCAAAACTAATGACATCCCGATGAATCTCAGCTATACTTTAGTATGCTAACATGCTTTGTCAAAATGGTATACATTATACCTGCAGTTAACATCAGCATCATGTTAGGCAAATTAACATGCTGATCTCAGCTCAAAGCACTGCTGTGCCCATGTGCAGCTTCACAAAGCTGCTAGCATGGCTGCAGACTCTTAGTTATGTTTAGTCACACTACACTGTTACTGGGAATCCACATTAAAAGCAAGATTTGAGCAATGTGAGGCTGCCCCCTTATGCTGCGTTTGCACTACGAGTGACACAGTAACAGGCTACGAGTCATTTTCAATGGAAGCTGGTGACATACAGCCATGAACTGACACCCGACACTTGTCGCTGCTGGCGTCACATGCTAGACAATGAAAGTTGTGTAGGCCTCAACTTTTTTCAGCACTCTCTTGTTGTTACACTTTTTGTTTCTAGCTCTGGTACTGTTATTTAGCTAAGTTACCTGACGCTACTCGTGATTTATATGCACTGCGTCTATGTTTGCGGTGCACACACTAAATGTAATGTTACAATGAGGCTGACATTGACCAAAGGCATAGATATCTTTCTGACCAAATACAAACTTTGGATTATGTCCTGTTAAGATTTGTTGTAGCAGATAACATTATCTTCTGTCCTCTGCATAAAAGTGGTGAATTTACAGCTCACAGCAACTTAACACCATATAATCTCTGGCTTGGTTTGATTTCTAGTACAAAAATGCTGCATATTCTTGGTTCATTATTAGCGTAATTAGCACGCATTCGCTAGGAGGGCTAACTTGGCTTGTTTATTACATCAGGTGAGACTCACTATCACCTTTAATATCCCGCCGAACCCAGTTCAAATTCTCAAACTCTATGTAAAAAAGGAACAAGTAGTCTAATATTAGCATCTAATATAGACTCAGTGACATGAATATGAGTTGGGTACAGCCCTATAGTGATGCTAAAGTGCCACTGAAGTGTTTGCTCAGTTCAATGGACACTGAATCCAACCTATTTTTGGCCGTCTCTGTCCTCAAAACCAGCTGTATTACTGAATCGGCACCTCTCAATGTACCTACAGTGAAACCAGAGAGCTCATAGTGACACTGGGAGCCTTGATCAGTCATTGCAGATAGGTTAATAAGTCGTCTCTAAGTGTGCCAGAAGAAAGCTCCATAGCATTACAGTGAGCTAGTTGTTCTTCGTGTGAAGTCATTACAGCTCGACACCAGCATCACCAAGTCAAATCCCTCTGCATTAGTTGTACTTGGTAAATTACACCAACTCTGATTCTGCTTTTGATGACAGTTTCAGTATTGTGATTTGGTCCCAGTATTTTTGTTCTCCAGCTGTGAAACCTTCAAAGCAGGCATGCAGGATGAATACGAGAGTAGCGATGATATATAATGGCTCTTTCAATGGTTGCCAGGGCAACACTATGCTGTAATGCACATAGAGATTGTTTTTATAGGAATAGCAAAGTAAGGGTGTGACAGACAGGAGGAAATCCATGTGAATACTAAGGGATGTTAAAACATGGGTGGAAAAGTACAGCAGGGGCATGTGTCTCCTTTACATCCCTCCGCTTTGTCTGTTTTAAATCACTCTGGTTTATAAGGGCAACAGTCAAGGAGAGCAACTACAAATCGTCTTGTAAAGGACCAAACTGCAATTCCTCTCGCTGGCAGCCTGAAGAAGCCATTGAGGAAACTCATTATAAATGAGATCCACTGTGAGGCATGAACACAGAGGAAATCGAAGCCTTTGCTACAACACAAATCTATCCATGTCACTTTAGACTGCGAGTGGGGGGCTTGCTCATTACAGTCCTTTCTCCCAGGCTCATGAGAACTGATGAGAGCAAGCCGGACAGCCGTATTCAAAGCCACACACCATTTACCAAGCGGCTCCTTTAGTTATATGATCTTTTATTGGTTTAGTCCTTATTGGGCAGTACAATAACTGACAATTTTTACGGCAGTCTATTGAGAATCATTTTATCTGCATAGGCCTAAAGACGGAGGGTGCTGTAGACAGAACTAGGGCCATCCATAATTGAAGCAGCTCTCAAGCTGCTGGACTGGATTCAAGAGGGCATCCCGCAATGGAAGAAGCCACCTGATATTCGGCTGCACCTGATTTCTCTCTCTGACACCTTCATTTATTCTCTCTTGTCTGCTCACTCACTTCATCCCTCACAGTCACACACGTCACACTTAGTTTAGGGTAAACGCTCCGTCCTCCATCCCCACACTCCCTCTGTCTCATTTATGTGCCTAAATTTGTCTTTGTGTTGCCGTCCCTCTCCCCCACTGCATCTGAGCTTCTCCTTTCTTCCACTTTATCTCCCTGCATGCATATGTCTTTCACAGACACAAGCTGTCCACTGTATGCTCTCAAACACAGCCGAACCTGAGAGTGTGAAAGAGACTGCAGGCAAAACAGAATAAGAGCTTATCTCGTTTGCTCAGCAGTGGATCTACAAGAATTGGTTTTACAGAGAATGGCTGCTATTCCAGAGTCTCACCATCAAACAAGCAAATAACCCGAGTCATATCATCATCACTCATCATGTCTGGCTTCCTCTGAGGCTACAGAGCCTCACTGACTAGTTACTTGTTATTCTTAAGAGCAGTTCAAACAACTTGCAAATTGCATTGGCAGCACACTCCAAGAATATGAAATGTTAGGGCTGTCACGTTCATGGATTGTTACAAATAATTAACAATTTGTCTTTTCCTGTTCATTTTATGACACACAGTGGTGCTGTTGTGTGTTCAGTTTCAATTGAATTTCCCCTCGGGGATTAATAAAGTATATAAAATTTTTAAAAAATTTTTTGCAACTACACCTAAATCCGTGTTGTTAATTTCAATGGATGCTCATTGAAATGATGCGATCGTTGTCAAAGGAGTGCCTTTAATCCTTCAGACAGTTTGCTCAAACAGTGTGTTTCACCTTTCACTCTGCTGCACACAGATTTATCTTAAATAGCTCTTTCTAAAACTGCTGCGTAGGCCGATATAATGCAACCAAAATGTGGTTCAGACAGTTAATTACTGTGAAAGGAGGCTTGATTATATTTTCAATAGTTAATATGCAACATGGAAACACAAGGCCAGTTTATTTCAAACATTTGAAACATCACTGCCCTCATATTTCCATGTGTCCTTTATGGGACATGTAGATGGAATACTTCCTACACTTTATCACCAATTTGTTCTGTTCCGCCATTTTTAAAATGTCTTTGTCGTGTCCTGTGGTTGTGTCTCAACATGGACTACGCTAAAGTGCCTCTGTTTGGTCCACAAGCTTTTAGAAAATATCCACAGATACAGACACACAGCTCCACCCTTGTCCATATACATATCTAACAGTGAGCATACACAAGCCTTCAACTGTTCCTGCTTCAGCTTTCAGACCCATGGTCAGGACACACGACCACACACTCAGAACACACATTGCACGAAGCTATGACACCACGTTTCCATCCAAACATTTGTATGTAAATTTTCTTATTACAGAAACTGGATGAAAACGACACCTCCAGCATAACTTTCCTCAGAGCTGTCAAGCACACAGCTGCAGTGCTGCACACTGCTACTCTCACTATAAATCTAGAGACCTGCTGTCGGCACCTCTCTGTCATCATCTTGCTCCGTACAGCAACAAACACAGACTTATTTTCCTGACATTGTATCCTTGCACTCAGGCAGACACTATTTACCCAGTGGATGAATACACACCTGACTCACCTAATGTTTATTGTCACATTTGTGAGATTGGCATTTTGATTGTGGAATCTGACGATTATGCAAAATGACTGCGGTCAAATCAAATAATTGGGGTTGGGTGATTATTTCATAATTGTGACAGGCTCACTTAAATACCATCATGTGTTTGTAACATAGATGTATAATAACTAGGTACTGGATCACAAGATGGTGTCCACTTATTCCAATGAGTAGCTTGCTTGGCGTATCTGCCATACATGAAGTTTACTTTTGCGTTTTGTGGAACACCTAATATGCACGGCAGTGGTTCTCACGCTGGCCCCGCCCACAAGTTCCTGCTTAGCTTATCGACTTTACCTTGTGATCACAGATTTGGTTTGGTTTGGATTGGATCAAAAAAATCACAATAGAAAGATTCATATTTGACCTTGTTTGCAGTTCGAGGTGTCCTGTCAACAGTTTTACAGACGTCTCTTTTCCAATGGTTGTCTATGGGGAAGGGGGATTTTAACGCTGTAATACTGCAAGTGGCCACTGGGAAAAATTGGTTGCAAGGCTGTGTAGGGATAATTTAGCTGGTGTCCACGGAGTTTTCACTTGGAGTTTCATCAATTTTGTACCACATGGCCGCCTAAGTCAAAGGGGAACTCCAGCAATCACACATCAAAGTGTGTTTACAAGTGTTTAGGAGCATAGCTGAATATGTGAAATATGTGTGAAGCCTTCACTGTCTCCAGAGGAAGCTGTGTGAAGTCCTCAAATAATGTCATCTTGGCGTAAGGCGTGAGCCTCCAGACTACATTAGCTGCTACTAGCATAGCCCACCTGAATTTCTGACCCAACTGTCTGCTATTTAATAACAATGTGGGGAATGTAGGCACCAGGTTTTGTCAAGGAAGAATACAAAAAAGATATCTCCGGTTCTGCTGTACCACAATGTTATAGTGTAATGATAAATTGATGTGCTGCTCCTTTAAAAAGGGGACATATGAAGCAGATCAATTCACTGATATTAATCACTGGAGTAAGATGCATTTTAACTCATTAGACAGGGGAGTCACTTTGCAAGCAAAAACTGCCTTGCAGGTTCCCTCATATGCACTGAAGACCTCAGGGCTTTGGCCTGTTAGTTAGACATTAAAAAACCAATCTGGAAAATTGTGGTAAGCATTTTTCATTATTAGGCAAAACTGCAGAGAAGATAACATTTTGGTCCCTAGTGTGAGGTATTCTGGTGGTTTAAATGAGAAGATGGCATATAACGGGAACACTGAGAGATAACAATCTCAAGGCGAGACTGAGTGATCACAATCTGAAGTTTCTACATTGATAGGAGACATTTTAAAGGCGTGGAGGGAAAAAAAAACTCTAATCTCAGTGAGCATCACTGATGCACAACCAACTTTAATCTATTTATAGCATGACATTTTCAGTCTCATTTGCTATTTGCAAGTGAAAGCTTTTACCATGTACTGAGCTTATGGATTTCTTGATACACCAAGGCCCCCGTGAGTTGGCTCTTAAGTAGGGAAAGTCAGACACTGTGATTATTCTATTTGAATCACTGAATGGAGACGCAGATAGAGCAACTGTTGCTGAGTAAATACGTGCCCCTTTGGTTTGAACACCTTATTTTTTACTTGGTGATTTTTGAAGGTTGCTTTTAGACAAGGAGGTTTCAATGTTAACTCTAACTCGGGTCATTCATGTGCAGTGCTGCATGCATTCGTTAACAAATAAAAGACCGGAGAATAAGAAGCGCTGACCGTTGAGTTAGTCGTAGCTACTTACTACAGTTTGTTGTTCAATGTAACATATGAAAAAACATGGTGTTTAAAAGTAGGGGGTTATACTTCTTGGCCAGCTTTTGCTTTATTATTTGCATTTGTTTTGAAGAGATCGTGCCATTTTGCAAATCCAATTTCTCACTACTTTACCGTCTAATTACATTGTGATGCATTAGCATTTAAATAGACCACGTTGCTATCTGTTACAAAGCCGTGCCAGAAGAAAACAAACCCAAATCCAAAATCTTGGCAACAGTTCAGCATTTATTGTAGGGCCTCATGATGGAGGGACTTTGTGAATGGCGAACTGAACGAAAAATTATTATGTTCTAGGTCCTCTCCTTTTGCTCTCATCTGCCGTTTGAACAAATGATTGCTCGTTGTGATGGTCCCTCGGTGATGTTGGATTTTTTTAATGACATCTTTGGCTCTAACCTGCTGTTTCTGGATGGAACAATGTGTCATAAAGAGAGCGACCTCTCCTCATTTGATATAATGGTTATTTTAATGCTGTTTTAACAGTTTTGTCATTTGAAAAGCCAGTGACTTTTCAATGACATGGTACAAGTGGAATCACTTGTATTACCCGAATTTTTGCTTTTATGTGATTTTTAATTTGGTGAAATTTATCTGTCATCATCTGTCTCACACAGTACACCCACAGAATGGGGTGCACACACCAGTCTGCATATCTTACGCACACATCATGCATAATGACCACTGCAGTATCCTCTTGTTCTCTCACACAGGCACAGGTTTTTTTTTCCCATTGAATGCGAATGGAATAACTAAAAAGCACAGCAAAGAGCAAAGCAAAATAGCAGTAGCACATCACCACCCATTTCAAATGTTATCACTCTATTAGATAGGTGTTAGTGGTCATTAGTGTTAGAGATATAGGTTAGAATGATGCCCTTATCATCTTATTAAAACAGCCATTGCTAAAGCTTTAGGTTTCTTTACATTTCAAGAACATTGTGGTTAATGTGGTTTTGATTAGTCACAAAAGTCACGTGGTTATGGTTAGGAAAACATCATGTTTTGGTTTAACCTCTCTAACTCCGCTCGGACGCCCACATCCGCGCCCCCTCCCTCCTCTGTTAAATGGTATCTCCCAGGCACACTACATCATCAAACCATGTGATGTTTGGTATTGCCGGATTCAGTAAGCTCTCGGCTTTTCAAAGATAACATCGTTTTTCTTTTATTTCTTATGGATTTCGCACCAGAGCAGCCTAAACACACAAAGTCCAAAATCGCGATGAGTGCTGTCAAGTCATGTCATGCTGTTTTTCGAAGGGAAAAGTTAAAAGATTACTCGCGATCTTGAGTGGAGCTGCGAGTGGAGACGTAGATCTTTTATAAAAAGGTAAGAGTCTCACTCCTACCACTATTTTTGGCTGAGATATAAGGCCTAGAAAGTGGGATCATAACTTTCACATTTCATATGGCTTTATTTGGTGATATTTTATGATGTTTCTGTGTCATAAACAACATCAGCTATCACAATCACACCTGATTTCAATAAAGTACAATGTTTGAAGCTGGCTGAGTGTTGTTTGATCACTGATAGTACTGTTTTGAAGCGGAGTGAGCGCTCTTGTCATTTGGAGCTCCGCCTGGATCTTTTCATGGAAAAAACACTGTAGAATGGTCATACATTTGAAACAAATGTTCATTGATAGTGTGCCTACAGCCCCACAGTGTCATTTACCTGCTCAGATGAAGCCAGAGACAGTTATTCATCCTGAAAAACATTTTTTATTTTATTTTAGGCAAAATCTTCAACTTTTTCATTTTTTATTTTATTTTAGGCAAAATCTTCAACTTTTTACTGACTTCAGAGACCCATTACTCTGCCTCTGTATCACCTAGAGTGTTTATGTATGTAGTCAAAGCGGTTCAGACACTACAGTCATTTTAATTTGGTTATGTCATTTTAGGCGTTTTCGCCACAAAATGGGGGTGGAGTGCAAGAGTTAAAGCAATGTTTGGTAGCATAAAAGCTACTGGAAACGCAACACGTCACCAAAAAAACACCCACATTTGGCGCCACTGGAAATGCAGCAACGACACATTAAAAAATAGCCATATTTGGGGGCAGAAACACTGATGGAAATGCAGTGAGGGGTTGCCAAAGAAGAAAAAAACACATTTGGCAGTACGAATGCTGCTGGAAACGCAGCCACGACCTCTTTAAAACAAAAGCGCCAATGGGAATGCAGTGATGGGTCGCTACAGAACACCCACATTTGGGGGCACAAATGCTGGAAATGCTGTGCTGTCTTTCGAATGAACAAATGGTGTTGTTGGTCTCAAACAGTGGTTGGCTGCTTGCCATCCCCTCCACCTTCCGACGACAAAATGAGCTTGTATACATATCACCGCATAACAAGAAACATGGCCGTTTAACAGTTGACAATGGTACTTTGAACATACTGTGTACAGTGTAGCAGGGCCCTTCTAAAGTAAATCCACAATGCTGATAAACACAACTAAAACCTTTTTAACAGAGTGATAGACTCACAGTCTTTCTCGGTGTTGACTGAGCTGAGAAGAGACGCTGTTCAGAAAATGTAGAGGTCAACAATAATTCAAATGACACAAAAGTTGCATTTGAGCAAAGCTGGCCTGTGCTGAGTTTAAGAGATTTCTGTTGTAGCAGGTGCAGTAAACAGCTCAGCATCTAAGTGTCAAGCACAGTGGTTTGGAGTAAACTCTGGCCACTATTCGGGGTCACCTCGGTAGCTCACTGGGTAGAGTGCTTACTACGAAGGCTGAGTCCTTATCACAACAGCAGCAAGTTTGAGTCCATCCTGGGACCTTTGCTGCATGTCATCGCCTCTCTGTCCTCTGCTTCTTTCTCTATCAAATAAAGCAAATGTGCCCAAAAAACTTTTGCAACTTAGATGACAGCTATTGCTCCTATAGAGGTCGTTGAGATATGTGCACTGGCTACAGGACCAGTGGTCCTGTGAAGGCACAAATCAGAAAGCATTAAAAATGTGCCAGAGATTGTGCTGACGAGCAGAATCTCCTTCACGGACTGTAAAGGACAGCGGACGATGCGTTTATGCAGACCCTGGGTCAAAGGATTAAAGAGAAGAAGATTGCCTCACAGAAACCCCAGTGGTCCACCAGCAATCAGCTTGCCGCAATGACATTTCCCCTGGAATTCCAATACAGGAGACAACAGAGATAGGGACTGAGAGCTGTGTGTGTGTGTGTGTGTGTGTGTGTGTGTGTGTGTGATGGATACGGAGAGGGACAGAAGTAGTTATACCTAAAATGAAACTATTTCGCAAATTGCTGCAATCTGCAATCCTTTATTTTTAATCTTCTTTTTCACTTTGCTCAATTATGTTTTCAAAGATGTACTATTACAATGTGACACCAGAGGTGCCTCTTCACAGTTTCACTCCCATTTTGACCACATGAGTGTTTCATAGTTAAATAATATATATGGTTACACATTAGTGTTGTCAAAAAGTATTGATTTTGCCATACATATTGATTCTGAATATTCTAAGCTGTTTCAACACTCATCTCCTGAGATGGACTGTTCATACTAAACATAAATTTGATAACACTTGCTTGTTTTAAATTATTTGTGCCAAAGATGGAATACAATTGGGGTCTTACAACAGGCAACTGACGCCAAACGTAATAGAACTGTACATATGCATTTACGTATACCACTTTTGCTGAGTAAAATCGTTCATTCGTTGACTACACAATAAGCAATCTGATAATGTTTTTACAGATTACATTACTGGCAACACACAGAGAGACACAGCATACCCAGCCAGAATAATAGGTTTGCTAACATGTTGATGGTGGTCAAGTTTAGTTGTCAACCTGTACTCCATCTCACTAACAATGCTGAGCATTTAACTGAGGTTACCTGACAAACATAGCCAGACTTTGTAAGATGAGTATAACTCCATGCATTCCTATGAAAGTTGCTCAGTCGTACTTGAAGCCAAAACAGCTCTATTTCAGTGGTATGAAATCATTCGGATCTTCTGCATCATGGGGCCCACAAAGAAAGCACATAGGAGACTTCCGGCGGCCGAGCTGCTAACTTGCAATTTAGCCCTCCACTAACTGGAAGAGAATAAAATTATTTATTCGTGCAGCTCTTCTAGACCTTCTGGATCAAATCCTGATAGTGAAACGAATCATTTTGCAGAGATTATGACGTTGATTTACAGACGTCTCTTTCACAACGTAATTCTACAGGGGAAAAGCCTTTCTGGGCCCAATGGCATCATGTGATGGACTCAGACCTTGTAATTCTACATTTGGCCACTTCATAAACTGGCTTGAAAGCCGGGTGCTGTTCCTGGGGGCTTGGCCTGACCTCTCAGATAGCTTTGTGGCCAATTTGATTGGTTGAGTGTTGGCAAAATTGTAGGTTTAGAAATGGCCTTGTCAGCCTTGAAATGCATTTGTGCACGCCACATCAGGGACAAATGATGAGCACTTCTAAATATGCAGCTCTCAGAATCAAATACAGCAGAGTCACTGTCCTTCAGAAATAAGAATGTGTGCATGCTGGTATCAAGATCGCAATCTTAACGATAATTTAAATCAAACTATGGAAATATAGTTAAAGGATGATCTATGGTATGATTAACTGTACAGTCATACTTGCTTATTATAAAAGGGAGACGATACGAGCAGTCTGCCCTGTGGAAACAGGTGTATGACCTTCCCTGGAGAATCTCTGAGTCAGGTGAGAGGAAAACACTGAGGTAATTAGAGGCTCAGCATACAGAATGGTAATGAGGCCTTTTCTCCTTGTTGCAGGGTCTGACTGTCAGAAGTCCTCCAGCTCTTTTTATCCAAGTCTCCTGTGGGCCAGCCAGTGGAGGGAGGGCATTTGGCCATCATTGATTTCCCCTCTCCAATGCACCGGTTTTGAAGATCAATGCAACATGAAGGTATTTGTGTCCTCATTAATGCTGTTTGCTCAGCGAATCGATGCAGATTGAACCCCCAGCTTGGCTTGGCTGACATTAGGCTGGCCTAGAGAGGAATAAGACCTCTTATAGTTATGTTTTAAGTACTCAAATCCTTTACCTCGCTAATAGCACAGTATACAGAGAGTCCACCACGAGTGAATGTCCTCTATTCAAAACTTAAGTTCACTAAAAGTTAAAAGACGGAAAACACACTCAAGGATCAAAGGTAAAAGTACATTACTCAACCTGAGCTTTACTCCCCTTAGGCTGCTCTTTGGTAACGTGTCCTATGGCCTTCAAAGATTTTTGTTTGGTTAATTAGTTCAACAAATATTCCCAGAAGGTTTCTACATAACGTCATCTTGTGGTAATGCAATACTGTTCCCTAATGAGAGTCCTCGCTTATGGTTCCTGCAAGCTCTTTTTTACAGAAAGAACCGAACATCTCGACAATGTTTCTAAAAGGTTCTTGTAACTAAAACAGTGCCAGAAAATGTCTGCAACCAAAACAAATTTTTTGGAACTGATATCTGGAATGGGGATGTAATGAGAACAATACGTCTGTACCGAGTCAATGCCAAATTCTGAAAAATGCGATGGTATTTGTTTTTCTTCAGTACGGTAGTTACCAGGGAAGGAATTCTTCCAGATGTGACGGGCAGCATATACAGCAACGAGTGTTCTCGTCTGCTGTTAAGGAATAAGGAGAATGCCTACCAGCACAGAACAACACCAACATGCAGAAGTCTGTGACAAGTTCTGCTGCAACAACAGCTCCACCTCGACTTGTCAAAAAGAATAACTTTTTTTTTCTGAGACCAGTAAATTTTCCTAATTCTTTGCAATGAGCAGGCTGCTTATTTACACTATGCTACAAAAGCAAGCTGTGGGACCAGGCACTGAGGGTCTATTCTGTGCTGAACGCTGCACGTTCGGTGCTTTTTTTCTGGTCGCCAAGTTGAAAAATGTTCAACTTTGGATAACGCGCTGCTATCATCGCTGTGAGGAGGGGTGGGACAAAAAGCCTGCCAAAAAACCCAACCGTTACATCTTACATGTACAAGTGCTAAACAATGACAACTATGGAGGAGAAATAGGTTCACATACTGTAGGCTATCCCTTAATATATGTTTACTCGCCCACAAAATCTCATGCACAATTTAAAATAAATTAAATGTAAAAAAAAAATCACAAAGGAGTGTGTGTTCAAGTCCATTAGATTTATTATTTTGTTTTTGTTTTTTATCATGGTATCAAATTGGGTTTTGAAAATCGTGGAACATCACGAGCATTGGTATTTACCCATAGACTGTAAAAATAATGGCCATAACTACTGTGACATCACCCACTGGTTTGTGAACTATTGTTTTTAGGCCTCAAGTTCAGCATTTGGCCATCGCCATCTTGGTTTTTTGGAGCCAGAAATGACTATATTTGGACGAAAGGCTGGTGCTGTGGAGGGGCAAGGGGTGGATCTGACTGAGAAGCCAAGGACACTATCAGCAGACAACCTTTCACTCAAAGCGGCCCACCCTGAATTATGTGTAAATTTAAGCCTTGATAAAGTGTAAACAGGTGAGTTATATATAAATTCAATACCCGTACAGTCTTACTATATAATGATGTAAACTCTGTCTGTGGGTGTGTCTGTCTGTGTCTCTGTTCAACATTTTTCTCCTCACTGACTTGGTCAATCCATGTGAAATTTGGCACAGTGGTAGAGGGTCATGGGAGGATGCGAATGAAGCAATATTACATCAATTGGCCAAAGGGGGGCGCTATAGCATCCGAAGGAACAAATTTGCCTCAAGGAACCATAACTTCCGGTTATATAGATTTTCCACCATTTTGAGTTTTTTGAAAAACACTTCAAATCAATCTCTTCCGAGGAAGTTTGACCGATCTGCATGAAACTGGGTGAACATAATCTAGGGACCAATATCTAAGTTCCCTCTTGGCAAAAGTTGGAAAACTTACTAAAACTGAGCTTCTATAAGGCAATGAATATTGCGGAGGGCGTGGCTCATCACATAAAGGTGTATAACATCTCAAGGGTTTCACCCATCACCACGCAACTTTGTAGGCATATGACCACACATAATCTGAGGGGACCCCTCCATTATTGACCCCATCAAACAAAATGGGGGCGCTAGAGAGCTCATTTCTTATCTAGGCCTAACCGCCATATGGATTTTTACTAAACTTGGTAGATATGTAGAACAGGACGCCTCAAGGTGACTGGAGAAATTTAACTCTAATTGGCAACTGGGTGGCGCTATAGCAACAGAAAAATGCTTAAAAATGGCTAAAATGCGACTGATCGCGTGGCTCCCCCTGTGGACCAATGTTTCTTTGTTTTTTTCCTAAATTTTGGTATGACTAAGTCATGGTATGGTATGCTGTACATAATCACGGACCCTGTCAGTGTGTCATTCTGTCAGTCAGTCATTCTGTCTGTCCCACATTTTTCTACTCACTGACGTGATCAATCTATGTGAAACTGCACATAGGCATTGAGGATTGGCATAGGTAAAAGGTGACAAAGCTACCAATGGGTATGGACTAGCTGTAATGAACAGGGAAATTAGCGATAGAGACCAAAACTGTTTTTGGCACCAGGCTGTAAACCTGGTAATATCTGCTGTAAAGTTGACTCGCTTCTGGAGCCAGCCTCAAGCGACGGTTCAAAGAACTGCAGTTTTCGGCACTTCCGTATTGGCTTCAGTTCTCAGCCCCAGAGGCTGCCGCCTGGTATCGACTATTGAATTTCTGGTATTGTGGCATGCCTTATGTACAGCGTAACAGCACCTTCAACTGTCAAAAAAATAGAATGGACTAAAATTGACAACATTTCCCTCTGAAATGTAGCAGAGTGTAAAACTATATAGATGTACAAGACAGAACTTGGTACTTGAATAAATGTTCTTGGTTCATACCCTGGTGTGAATTTTGTGGCACACATAAAATAAGTAATGTTGCAACTCCTATCACAGGGGCAGGATCTCATTTTTAGCACTGGAAAACACAGGAAAATTGTAGTATTTATGATACTGACTGACCTTATGGTCCTTGTCAAAGTTCAGGAAAGATAATGTTTTTTAAAAAGGCTATGGGCTGCATATTGACTCCAACCACTCCACTCAAAAAATAAGCTGACTTCTCCACTCTGCCCAGTCTCTTGAGCCTTTTTCAGCTGCTTCATCTCACTCTTTCAACCTTTGACCTCATATATCTATGTCTCTGAGGATACTATCATTTGTCACTGCTCTGTAAACTACCCTTGACCTAATCTACATCACCTCTCTCCCTCTGGGTTTTCTCATACCTGCCTGAGAATGAATTACACCACCGCACACACACAAGTGGTCAATCTTTAAAAGCCACATCATCATCGCTAATCTGGAGCTCCTATCTTACATCAAATGTCAAATCAAATCCCTCTGATAGCATCTTGTTTCATTACAAAAGAATACATCTGCTCTTAAGCAGAGAGAAATTTTAACCCTTTTTTTTTTTACATCAGGAGCTTTATGTTTCTCCTGCAGCACTGATGAGTCACCAGGTGCAAACTGTGCTTCTTCACTCTAGATGCTCAGGGGGACGTCCTCCTTAACTCAAAGACGCCAACACTAACTTAGATCTGAAGTGGGCTTCAGAGGACTTTGTGAAGTGGTTTATTCAGCAAGTATTGTTCAACATTTTTGCAAAATAAAAAATAAAATAAAATTTGGCAAGGCTCCAGACTAACTTCTCCACTGGTAGCACTGCTGCTACTAACTTGCTCAGGTATCTGCACCAACATATTATTTAATCGCACCACTTTTGGTACAGCATGTTACTAATCAATGACCTCGCCTGCTGATGAATGGTTTTCTTTATTTGTATGCCTGCAGGTTTTGTTTGTTAGTATTAATGTGCAACTCAAAGTTTCAAGCTTTAACTGTCTCGACACAGTTGCCTGTCACATTGCCTACAATACACACACAGCATAGCAATCCCCTCATAGCGCAGACACAGATTCTGGGTTAGCCATTGTGGCTGAAAGTGGTACTTTTTTATTTTTCACTAAACATCTCGTTGTCTCCCTCTACACCAGCCTCCTCTCCTCCCTCCTAATTTTATATTTGAAATAATCAGCTACAGACTGCTTTATGTTTTGGAATGCTACCATGTAAAATTTAACTCACGCACTCACAAAAAATGATCGCCTATGTGACCATTTTTGTTGCAGTCTGGAGCACTGTTTGGGATGTTATGTGAGAGGGTTAATCGAGTTTTTACTGTTGTTTTAATATCATTTGCTGTTAAACAAGTTTTCAGGCTATTGGTTGTGATTTATTAATACCAAAAGTATAATTTCTTGTTTGAGGCGATGTTTCAGCTAACTTTACAGCTCTGCAGCAATAATTGAGTGCACTCAACCCAATAAAAAACTGTAAAAACTTAACAAAATGCTGCACCCCATGGGCTCAGCCTAAGTGCAGTAGATTGATTTTTATTGGATTAAAAATAACTCACACACAACAGCATTAACAATCACTGAGGATAAACATTATAAAGCCTAAAGGCAACATACAACAAACACCAGACAAGCACACGTGGATGATCCTTTCATCAGTCTTAAAAAACTATTAATCCTTATTTGAGTCGGCGTGAAACTTCACCTTAAGCGTTATGCAAGGAGACTTAATCGTCTGAATACATATGTCATTGTTAGAGGTCAGCACATGAACTCTCCCTGAACCAGCACATTTGATGTGACTGGTTTAAACTTTCACTCTGCAGCTCGCCTTGTAACTCATCAAAACAATACCAGCTGTCAAGCCAAGTCACGATCTGCATGCAGTATTCATAAGCAGCATGTACACGCAGCAACACAATCTGAAGTATGGAAAAGCTGCACAGATACAGTCAGTCAGAGACAACTGTCAAGTCTGTGAGCACTAACAGGATGTCAGAATTATAACAAACATCTGTGACATCTGTGTACACTGTACTGTACAACAACTATGCTATTTTTTTAAGAGATGATGAGAACAGAAACAGAGGAACCACACGCCTCACTATCTTCACATTACTCTTTAGGGAAGTGCGCTACATCCTTCCCAGGGTGCCCTATCCAGCGCAGGCTAATGAACATCTCTCCCAGCCACCCAGCGCTTGCATCAATTCAAAACTGGACTTCACAGCAAAGGAAACCTTCACAGCTGCTCTCCCCCCCCTCAGGGTTCTAAATGGGTGCACTCAGTGATTTGCTGCTGCAAAATGCTCCAGATAGAGCCGACTCAGAACTAAAAATTACCCACTGTGTACCTAGAGTGTGAGACATTGTAAAAGTCACCTTTCGCACATTTATCCCACATCTTATCTTGCACTAACACTGCAGGTGGCTCAGGCTTGTGCAGCACACAACAAAAATCAAACTCTGTAGCACAAATGTTGTGTTTCAACCTTTCTTATCAGTCGAACACTGGCGAAGAGATCAAAACATGATGATTACTTTTGGAGAGGGGGCAACAGAGCTTCAGTGCACTTTACAGCAATACTACTGCAGCAGCCTCGTGTCATGTGCTGTACACACCACCTGAGCCCACATGAGACGGCGCGTGGCACTCACCATCCTTACGGTGGTAGGTAATCTCCACCTTGCGCTCCTCCGAGCCCAGCAGCGCCTGGGCCACCTGGGCCACCGAGTGCCGGGTGGTGAACTGGCCGTGCAGGAAGTCACAAGTGCATGGCTTCTGCATGACGTCCGGCCGGGAGAAGCCCGTCATCTCGCAGAAGCCGTCATTACAGTAGATGATAGCGCAGTTCTGTACCCGGGCATTGGCTATGATGAATTTCTTATCTGTAGAGGAGAGATTGAAAAAAGGAGGAAGAATGGTAATTTGTTCATAGGCAGAAAAATCACATAACCAATTTACTGAGGACATTAAACATGTGGATATAAATTAAAACATTAAAACCATAAATATATTAACATAATGTGACAGAATATATTTCACAAAAATATAAAAACAGGTAAGTGGGTGTAATCTGTTTACATGGGATTATCCTCCATTATATTCCTTAATATATGAATAAATAAACATAAAGCAGGCTGGATTGCTTTATACTTGTTTATGCTCATCTTGTAATCATTACAGCTTGATTATTTATTATTTTAAGTGGAAAAATGCACACATTTTCAGCTGTACAACCAGATTTATGGCACACTTGATGATTGTTTGCCCATTTGCTTTATTCAATAGGCCTCCAGCATGCATCACAGCACAAATAATCTACCAAAACTAAACACAACTGGAGGATTTAATAAAGGCAATGCAGGTATTTTGAGGATATGATCTGAAAGTTATTAAATCCCTTAATCCTTGTTTTTCATATGCAGCTTTTTTAACTACAATTTCCAGAGTAGAGGAGGCACTCCAGCACTACAGAGCTGCTACACAAGATCAGGCAGCAGGATGATTAACTTAAAATTACTTTCCATTGACCTCTGACATATCAAAATCATTCAAGTCATCAATGTCCTAACGACTATATAATTGTTGTCAGGATGCAGCAGGACAGACACAAAGGCAGGCAGCACAACACAGCGCACCCACACAGCACTGGACACCAGGGAGAGGTACTCACTTTGTCCTTCGAATTTCCGAATAATTACTCCCAGAAATGTGTTTTGTGGCGCAACATGACCCCTCCGGACAGGCATGGTGCCCCTCCACAAAATAATGATGATAAAAAATCTTTGGCTGTCCAAGTAAGCCGGTCCCCCAAAACGCCTTCCGTCAAGTTCTCACGGATGACAAGCGAAGCCAGAGGGGGCTCCCCGTTTTCTTTGTCACCAGTCAGTCATCCTCGTAAGAAAATCTCCCCCTCTCTCTTTTCTCTGCCGACCCCCCGTGCTTCCCTTATTTCAACTCCGACGCGTCCCCGGTTGAGCGCATCGCAGAGGCTTCCCTGCGCTCCTCGCCGATGTGAAGCTGAAAAGAAGGGAGTCGGCAAACCGCAGTTTCACCAACATTTCACCGACGCTCCTCGAAAGCACTGTGCGCGTTTGTGCCGGCGCGTGAGCGAGTGTGCGCGTGGGGGTCTATTGTTGTGAAGGGAGGACTGATGGTCTGTGAAGCCAATGGCTGAGAGGAGAGGCTGACAGAGAGGAGAGGCGCAACACTAACACTGCGAAGGGGAAAAACCCACATGGATGCGTAGACAAAGCAGACGGAGAGGTAGTAGAGGCAGGGCTGGCTGGTAACGGATTACAGTAACGTGTCACGGCGACGTTACTTTACTACTCCCTGTTTTGTTTCAAAGCATAGGGACTGTTCGTTATTTATGAGAGTGGAGGGGTGGTGCATAACGGGGGTGGCATATCAAATATTTTTTTAAGCACTGGGGAGGGAGTAACGTTTTTTATTTTGGTCTAGAGGAGGGACATACAACTTTAAATGTCTGTATTTGTATTTATTTTTACCACCTTTTTTTAAAAAAGAAAACATGCGTGGGTATGGAAGGCATGCTTTCTTTACAAATCACCAAAATTACACCATTTCCCATAGCCAGAAACTGTAAAAACAGAAATTACTGTTGGATTTTCAAATTTCCTACGGTCCTTGAACACCTTAGGTGGGACAAACATGTCTAATTTAAAGAAATTGCCAAAAATAAAACTGTTTACACTAACCAGCTTGCATGACAAGAGTGACAAACTAAGGCTTTTTTTTTTAACTCCATGATTTCATCCCCAACTTTTAATTTTCAAACATTAAAGGGTAGGTTTTAAAAATCTAACAGCTCAAGGAAAAGTATTTATAGCATTGGGGAGGGCCCAAAAAACAAACAAACAAAACAAAAAATGGATTCACACCCCAGCCACCCCCCTCATCTGATAAATAAACAACAGTCCCTTATAGTGGCAGCATAAACAATTTGTAATTACCTTCTAGCTTACCATACTTAAGTCTGTTAATTTCCTTCTCTCACTGTAGCTTAGCTTATCTGCGTCTGATAAGTTACTTTACCGTGCTTACTTTGATTTTATGGTTCCAATGATGCCCCTATTAAACCAGCAGCATGGTTTAATAGGAAGGCAAAAAATCACGACGACAAGCAATGAAACATTACGTTTGACACTAATGACTGACTAATTTTCCTGTCTTCTCTCTGAGTCACGAGGCCAACAGTGCTGTGAGTGGTGACATCAGGGCAGCAAACGCAGGTGTGCTTCCCATGTCATTAATGAAGAGCCCTAGGCCAAGGTGAAGCTGGGCGGTCATGTTTTAAATGTCCCCTCTAGCCTCAAGCTTTTCCAAACATTGTTTGCATAAAACGCTCCACTGTCACTGCCTCAGAGTGAGGGAGGCCTGCTGTGCACGAGCAGGCGCTGGCCATGGTGCTGCTGAGACAATTCACTTTTCCTCCCACTGGTGGTATCAGTCCCATGGTGTAGACATTTTGTAAGCGGATTATACAGAGTGAGAAGTCAGGAGAGGGGGTTAGCGCCTTGCTCAAGGACACTTCAGCAGGAAATAATCAGTGGTGCCCCCAAGGAGGGGCCATAGGACCCTGATATACCATCCAGGCTGAGATCTGGTTCAGGCACGCTCATTTTTTAAACTAACACACACATAGTGGTATCTTGTGAAAATGCACAACACAAGGCATCCACTGGCACCAACCATGTCAGCATAGCTTGTTGGGCAAGGAGTTAAATAATGCTCCAAATACCTGAGGTACCTCCATACCTCAAGATATCTAAATTTAAAAAATCAATACACGAAAATACACATAGGCTACCAACTAAAAATCCTTATTTTGTGTAAAGACAGTTATGTTACCGTGTCAAAACAATGACAGGTAATCTCCACTGGAGGTTTTAATACTCTCCTCCCCTCAATTTATTCCCCTTGTGCCATTTTCCCTTCAGATCCAATCTATTTCCCTCCCCGTGTTTCTTTTCGTGTCTCACTCAGAACACGCACATGCAAACAAACACACCCAGAGTCTAGTGAAACATCTGTCCTGGTCTTACACTCACTCTCCCTCCATCTGGTCCATTGAGAAAACGACTCCGTATACACAGACATGGGTGGGGGGGTTGGAGAGAAGGTAGCATATGCTGTTTTTACAACCTTGTGTTTTAACAATGACTACAGTAGATTGCACGTGCAGGCAGCCTTTGTTCAACACTTTTCTCCTTGTCGTACACTGGCAGCTTTCTTTGGATACAGCATGTGTTATTTTTCCCTTGCAGCCTATTGCACAGATTCTATTGGCAGCTTTAGCATTTATCAGTGCTAATCTGCATTTTGTTGCCCACATCCAATTTGTCATCACACGGTAATGATATCTGAATCCATAACAACAATCCACTACACAAACCTTTCTCTCTCTCTCTCTCTCTCTTTCATTTCCTCCTCTCTGTCTCTGTCACACAGCAAGCACGACTCACTGACTCACTCACAGCGGTGAAACAGTAAAGGGTAGGCCTGCCCTTGAGTCAAATTCACATTAAAGGGAGTGACAACATTAATTAATTGTATTTTGGCCCATAATATGCTCACTGAAAGGACAGCTGGTGGTGACGAACACTATTTTAACAAAGAGAGGAACATAATCCTAAATAAGTAAGTCAGTCCTGCACACACGCAGCAGTTATTACTGTAGTTTAACACCGTAGAAACTGAAGAATTCCTGTTTGGCATAGTGCAGAGATATAAGGACACAGTATCAAAAAGCATCTAAACAGTATTAGGACAAAGCCTAATACAAACGTCTTGAATGCAAAATTTTTGTAATAGGAAACACTTTACCTCAGAGCCAGGTCAAAAGCCCCACTGAAACTACAGAAAACTACAACCTACAGGTTCATTTCAGCACAGTGGACAGCTCCCCATGTTCTAAGCATTTTCTTGACTTTGTTACTACGATAAGGTTTGTTCAATCAGTGGTCCTAGCTTGCAACTGAGATCATAGGTTAATCACATAAGGGTAAGTGCAAACAAGAGCTCTCAAAGCCGCAGTTTAGTTTCAATTTCCACTTAAGCCCAGGCTGCATGTCAGATTAGATGCTACATGCTAGCGACTGCGCTCTACATGACGAGAGGGCGAGTGATGATTCAAAGAGAGAAAGACATGTGACAGGTAACTGCGCAGTGGCATAGCTCAAAATGTGTGCTGAGAAGTTACAAAATTGGCCAGTGTGCTCACATCATCTTGTTTCAGTGTGCTCCTTGAATATCTCCTACCAGATGCTATTGGCAAGGAGGCCTGGTGCTTTATGGGAACTGATAGCTATAAATAGGTAAAGCTGTATTTACTTTCCATTTATCTGGAACGTCACTTATCCGTTTATGCCCTTTATGAGACTGCATCCTCCTGACCAGGTTTATGAGTCAGCGTAAGAGAAGGAAATTAAGTTCTAGCCCTAAGATGCTGTTATAGGTGTAATGAATAATTAAGTTGAAATTAAACAATGCAACAGGGATGTGGGTCTTATTGGCAATACACGAGGGAATTTTCTAAAGTAAAGCTGGAGGGTTTGAGGATATTTCAGAAGAGATATTTGCTGTGGTTATGAGTTCAGCTGTATTCCATTAAGTGCAACCAAGTGATCATTTCTATCAGACTGAAATATTAAAACCCTTTGCCTCATGGGGAATATTGTCTGTCAGGAGAGTGACTTTGTCCAGCAATTTTATGGTCAAATGAATCTATCTAGTGATTGAGTTCCTCTGCAACTGTAATAATAGAGCCTCACTTATATACACTGAATGTGAGTGACGCAAAGATCATAATTAGAAGGATAAAGCCTGCACAGAATATGTTGTTGTAGAAGCTTAGTGACGTAGGGAATAATCATATTGCTATCAGTGTAGCTGGTGACAGTGACATTTTTTATAGTGGGACCAGATGGAGCCACTGAAAATCTTGGGTGGCACAATAAAACCAAAAGCCACAGGTGAATTTCAGGAATTCTATATGCCGTTGAAGTATGAGAGTTAAAGGATCAAATACTGATATACTTTAGTTTGTTATTTTGCAATTGCAATTTACCCATTTTCATTCAGATATCTTGAGTCAAGAGTTCAAGGGACCCCTTTCAAAATGGCCATGCCAAAATTTAGCTCCCTCGTTTTCCAACAAGCTAGCATGACATGATTGGTAACAATGGATGCCTCAGGTTATCCAGGTTCACAAGATACCACGACTGTTACATAGGTTAAAAAAATTGTGTGCCACAGCCTTTTGAAGACAGCAATTGTATCAGGGTGCCCCCTCCCGGACTCCCTTTGGGGCGCCACTGACTGACGAGCTAAAGCTCAGCCCCCTACTCCTCTTAAGTGGAGCAGGTAATGCTCCACAAGAGGAAGTAAAATAATAGCGGATGGTGCAACACATCTAATAAGCTACAATATCTTCCTCCATTTTGGAATCTCCTGCTCTCCATTCCTTTAAAGGTCAGCACTGTCCAAAGACAGTTTGCTATTGGTCAATGGTACAATTTTGCAAGTCAAAAATATTTACTGGATTTACTTTGTCCCCTCCCTGATCGACTTATCTCAGTGAAAGTACTTTTTAAATGCTTCTTGTGACCCAGCCTTAAGGGGCAAAGACTGTAAAGTTTGTCTCAAGCAGTGCCTTTGTTTGGGCAAGGATGGATGTTTTTTCCTGGGTTTCGGTAAGACATGCCTGAGCTGAAAAAGGATAGAGCTGAAGCAGCCGCTTTATAATTGGAGCTGAGTCAGCAGGTGAATGATTACAACTTTGCCCTATGGGATCATCACCATCATTATGATGTATTGGAGAAAGAAAAAAAATGGTTATTACTGCAGAGTGTAACCTTGCCCTGGGCCCTGCTAATTAGGTAGACTAATACCAAACACTGCAAGCTCCTGACAGGCTGTCACTCTTGTAGCAAAAAGGTCCAGATTCGGCATTGCATGTGGTGGAGTGATACAGTGACATGGGAGGTGTAAGTGGGGAGTGTGGAGGCTGTCTTTCAGCCTGGGTTCAAGACCCTTTGACAGCAAACATCCATCCTGCTGAACTGTCCTAGAGCAAGAGCAGATACTGAAATCCCACCTGCTCCTAAGATGTTAAGCCAAATGAGAGCTCCCCTCTTCAATCGATAGAATATCACATCATTTCTGTCTCCAGCGTCAGTGCTAAATCATTTAAAATTGGCTTTGTCATGCAGAAATTACAGATGCTGCCCGCTGTCAAATAGCCCCCGTTCACTTAATGTGACACAGGATTTAAAGGTTAGGACCTACAAGGGGTTTATCCTCCAGATTTTGTGAGTGTAAGAACGCTAACATGGTTAATTACATGGACTGCCAACAAACCAGCAGTGATTTCCCCCGGTGGTTGTAAAGGATCTCTATTACTATGAGGCATTTTCTCTGACCTCAGTCCATGAGAGAGGCTCAGTGTACTGTAGCCTGTGCAGCAGTCATTAAATAAACCCCGAGGGGCCTAATCCACTCAACATCAGCTCATTCACGACTACAGAAAGGAGCGAAAGTAGATGTGTATCTGAGTGTATGAGTATTTATATTTATCTGGTTATATCTGGATCATCAGGGTTTTTCTTGACTGCATATCATAACCCAACAGAAAGTCTTTTTGAGAGAAAGAGGTTCTACAGAAATATATTTTCCCTGTTTTTATACTCGTATCACCCACTGCTGCCCTGAGGCAACAAAAAAAAATCTGGGTGGGAGATGTGGGTAATTAATTTTGATTGATAATCTAACGAGAGACCCAATTTTTCAAATAATAGGGTGAAAACTTTTCTGGGAATTCAAGTGAACGTTGAGTTATTTTAAGGTACACCATCACCATGATTCTTCTTTCTAAATCTAGCCTATATAACTTCACTTTCCTAACTCTAACCTACGTAACTTTACTTTCCTGACCCTATCCAACGTAACTTTACTTTCCTAACTCTAACCCACCAAACACTCCTTTCCTAACCCTTACCAACGTAACTTTACTTTCCTAACCTTTACCAACGTAACTTTACTTTGCTAACCCTAACCTGTGAAACATTCCTTTCCTGACCCTAACCAACGTAACTTTACTTTGCTAACCCTAACCTACAAAACATTTCTTTCCTAACCCTAACCTACGTAACTTTACTTTCCTAACCCTAACGTACAAAACTTTCCTTTTCTAACCCAGATCTATGTAATTTTACAAGTACAAGTTGTGTGACAATATGTCAAACATGAGCATGCTAACATGCTTATAACAAATTCTGATTTTTAACCTTTTTGGTGGCACTAGATGAAAGCTGAATGGATCGTCAAAGCTATTACAGTTCATCCTGATGGAAACATGAATGTCTGCACCAAATGTGACTGCAGTGTTTCCAGTAGTTGCTCACTTAAAACCAAATGCCAACCTCATGGTGGTGCCAGAAGAAAAGTCTGGAGATCAGAAAAGTCATTTGGATTCATCCTCTGGGACCAGGAATGTTTAACATTTTCTGGCAATTCATCAAGTAGATGTAGAGATATCACACTGGATGAGTGAAAATTTCTGACCTGCTGTTGGCACTAGAGAAAAACAGGGATCGCGTCAAAAGCATTCATCATCTGGGGACACAGAGCATGTGTACAAAATTTCATGACAATCCATCCAGTAGTTGTTGAGATATTTCAGTTTGAAGTACAGTGGCTGGCTGACCAACCAGAAGATCAACTGGCATTGCCATCAATAGCCAAAAAGATGGAGATGCTGGTGCTGCCAATACTGTGGCGGCGATCATTATATTAAACTGGTGATAATGATGATTATAGTGGTAATTATGACAAGCATAATCATGGTGACAGTGGCGTCAAGCAAGGCAATGATGATTTATCTAGATAGTGATAATGGTTGTGATAATTATGATGCTAAATCAGTAGCATCAATGAGGGTATACCCATGCCAGTCCTATCTGTTTGCTCCTCTGTGAGACAATAAGTTCCACTCTGTGTTAATCTCCCAACTGGCATTGGCCTTTAGCCTCCTTGCTGCAGCCGCTGCTGTGGGGAGTGTTTTTGAAGGGAGAATATCCCCCTATAAGCCTGACTCTATCAGCTTGGTTGGTCCATTCATTTTTAACTTAATCTGTTTGGTACGTGGAGCAATTTGGATGAGGCAGCCAGGCCTTGGCCCCTAATCCACGGATAACTCCAGGGCAAATGGCTGCCTATACACCCAGGAATGACCCCCCCCCCCCCCCCCCCCAGTCTCTCTATTCTTTCTCTGTTTATTTCTGGCTGTTGTTGTTTTAGTTGACCCTCGATCTCCGCTCTCGCTGGGAGCCAAGACAACAGGACAAGGCTGACAGTCATAAAGATCACAGCTACATGATTACAGATAAAGTAAGGCAGAATAAAAAGAAAATTTTCCAGTGTTGCTGGTTGGACTTTTGTTTTTGCCACAGTCCCCCCTCCAACTTTGTCCCAGACTTTTTCCACAGCTGGCCCCTTCCACAGATAAATGTCTCACCTTTCCTCATCTGCTGTCTTGCTATCTTTTGGGAGAAGTTCAGCTCAGTGGTTCATGGGAAATACGCGCCAGGGACGCACTGTTGGTGTGTCAACGATAACCCACATGTCACTCCAAGATACCGCTGGCGGCTCTCTGTAAACTCGTGGCTTTGTCTTCTGTCAGTGTCGCCATCACAGCTAAACGCCTGTGACTGCACAGCTCATCGCCAAAGAGAGGTGTCATCCCAGAGATGTATCACCCTGCACATGTCCCCGTCTCTTTGCTAGTCCACTCGAGGTGCAAAAGTGAAGTGACTGTGACTCAGAGTAGTGTGTGTGTGCGTGCGTGCGTGCGTGCGTGTGCGTGCGCGTGTGTGTATATGTAAATACTTTTGTGCCTGTCCTTGTGAGAACAGATTTGAGTTAAAGCCCTTGGAAGGAGGCCATTTTGGTAAAGTGAGGTAATTTCGGCCTGTTCTCACCTCTTGATGGAGTCATGACCATGGCCAGATTCACCAATTCAAGGGCCTGAGGGCAGAAACTCATGGTTCTCATCTTGCATTCAACTTCCCAACAAGTACAGTGCACACAGAACAGCTGTCAACCAATATCACAAATTTAAATATATATTGACATTGTAAAAAAAACAAAAATATATGTGATTATGAAAATTAGTATTAGATTGTGTAAAGAAGGGTGGGCACTACGCTTTTGCGATGGCCTTGTCCCACCACCATGAGGACTCAGATGCACTGACAGTGTATTCATTTCCAATGGAGCGCAGGAGAAAGCAGTCGCGCAGCGCATGGTGGGAGTGTCGCAGTGAGTTTGGAGGAGGGGTTCAGAAGTTTTTGCGGATCTTTATCAGCCTAAAGCCAGCACGATGTGGCTGGCTCACGAAACTTGGACCAAGCTGTAAAAAAAAGGCGATGTCGTTCTAAAATAACAATATTCAGCAGTGGCATCACCTATTTCTTCACGAAAAAGTTTTCAGAGATACATTTGGTGCATAGTTTATATGTAATAACAGAAAGTTTATGAGCATAATTTTTAGCCAATTTTGACAGCACTAACACAGAGCACGCTGTAAATAGTACTCCAGCGCTCCTGTCTCAGTATAATGGTAATTAGAGGAATCATAACGTTATGTGGGAAAATTCACCAACTGAGAGCAAAATAAACACAACAAAGTTGTCAGAAATACCTCTAGTGAATGGACTGGCACAACATTTTGCTTATTCATGGCACCCAAGTGATGCATGCCCTCCGGATAAACAAAAATTTCAAAGTGTTTATAAAGTGGATGGTTGCTTTTCAGACCATCATTAGCACAAATCCCAAGCCAGGTCTCAGATCAGCCTCTTGTGCCAGTTCCTACCACCAAACCCATGAGCATAGCACTGAGTCCCGTTTCTGCATTTAGCATTGCTTTGCCCTACAATGACTCCTGCCGAGAGACCTCAATGAAATTCTTTGTCACTTCCTCAATTACAGCCACGGTGGTGCTGAGCTCTAGAGCTCCTCACTCTGTCTCCTCCTCACGCACAGCTCATCTTGTAAACATGTGTTAACACCTGAGATCTGCACTCATCATACACCTCTGTGTGTAATTAAATGAAGCCGTGATTGCCATTACAGATGGTGACAATTGCATCTATTTATGAGAGCAGCTGGATGTTCCCCAGTTACAGAATCACAAACAAGTCACATGAATCATCTTCTGGCAACAATACTGAGTTGGCGTTTGCATCTAAAGGATGATATTGGAACAAAGTCTTATAAAAATATCACTCACTTGGCAGCAGAACTACAACATTAAATTTCAAATATAGCCTACTTGCTGCAAAATCGAGCAAGAATAGAGTATGAATCTGAATATGTAATGTTCACACCCCTGCTTCCACTTTGCAGTCTTTGTAGTGAGCAATGCAAGCACTTTTATTTCCTATAAACTCACCTTGGAAACATTAAAATTAGATGTTAACGTTGTCATATTGCTGCATACCTAGTACAATGCATACTACACACAGACACATCAAACCAACATCATGATGCACTGCGATTAGTGTTGACAGATCAAACAGGAACGGAGGTATTTTTAGATTTTGTTTACCTATTGAATCACTCTCTATCCTGGTAATCCCTTGCATTTCTCTGATTTGTACAGTAGTTGGTCTAAATCAAGCCCTCTAATATTTATAGCTCTCCAGGTCACAGTGCATATTCATAAATAGACTTCATCCTGTAGTCGTGCATGTTTAATCCTTTGCTGATGAAACAACATTTATTCTTAACTCCTAATTGGTTTGATCTGACATCCCGTTCAAATCTTTAAAACTGTTAATTAGAAACATCTAGACAAGCAGCAAGGCTTGTGACCCCTTACTTTGGAGCAATGTCTATTTGTGATCGGACATAATAGAGGCCCCATAGAATTTAAAGGGATACTGTGTTGATTTTCAACCATCTTTGTATCAAAAATGTTGGAGTGATTGGATTGAAATGAATTGTGGTAAACTTCCCTCCATTTTACCAGCGCCCAGATCACTGTGTTCATTTGCCAGCAAAAATCTGCAGGATGATGCATTCTGTGGAATCCATCTTGGACTGTTGCTCAAACTACAGATTGTACCTCCTCATTTTTGTCAAGGCCATTCAATGAATGCTGAGACACAGTTTTTGACCCCATAGGAGCAATGGGATATGACATATGCGCAATGTAACTGGAGCTGCGATGTTGGAGGAAATAAAGGAGTGACGTCTGCTCAGTTGCTCTTTGGGTGCACTCTGCCAGACAGAACTTTTGGCGGTTGATATACCATAGAACTTTTGCATATTGAAAGTATTTGTTTATGGTCTTTTATTACTGATTTATTCAACAATTGCAGAACTGGAATTCTCACCCTATGCTTTCTCTGTAGCACCAAGTTAAAAAGCATTTGTGTCTTTCTACTGCATGGACAGCCCATTTTTTTGAGACAACCATCTTCCTAGCAGTGAAATACTTCTTTACTTAGTTAATACTTAGTTTTTTCTTTTATGGGTTGACCAATAAGAAAACAAGAACTATAAAACAAGCTACCAAAATAGCATAAAGAAAAACCAGAATCATATGTGCTGACAATAAAAAAGAGATACTTCTCAAATATATCAAAATCTTGAAGAAATATTTCATTATTTCGGGAGATAGACTTTTGCTTTCTTGCCCAAAAGAGAGATGTAAAGATTGACACCACTCTCATGTCTGCACAGTAAATATGAACCCATAACCAGCATTAGCTTAGCATAAAATCTGAGGGGAAAGCTAGGTGACATATCTTGTTAATTCTATCTTATCAAAAAGTGTAAAAATGACAGGTTGTGATTTCACGGGCCTGTTCCTTGGCTGGACGCAGCGGTTTCCTGCAGTGTTTGCTGGTGCCTTACAAGACTCCATGAAGTCAGTGCACCAGGCCAAGAAATAGTCTCACACATAATCCCATGTAAAACCACAACTTGTTGTTTTAAACTATGGTTTTTCCATGCATTTCCAGGCTTATGCTGAAATAAGCTAACTGTCTGCTGGCTGCACCTTCAAAATGTATTCTGTGTGTATTTGCATTTATGTGCATCCAGATTCTGAGTTTCATTAATCCCTGTGTTTGTAAATAAACCGTAAATTCTTCCACACTGAGCCTACTGGGAATTTGTATGTACTGTGAATATGTATTTGTACCTGTGTGCACCTGTGTGTGTGCCTGTGTGAGTGTGTGTGTGTTCAGTCTTGTCAGTTCATGAGGAGTTGATGGTTGCGGATGGCCTAACAATTAGGAGGTCATCCCTCCGGAGACTATGGCTTCCTTTTGCGATGACTCCATCCCTCCTGTTCATTGTTCACTGCTGTTGTCAAAATCTCTGGCAGCACTCCAGCCATCTCGCCTCCCCCTTCCCTCTCCTCCGGTCTGTCTCTCTCTTGCTTGCTTGCTCTCATTCTGTGCCAGCTCCAGCCGGTCTGGGGGATCAGGAGCCAGGGTTGCCGTGGCAACTTGTCCTATCCCTATCGCTGAGTGGATCATCCCTGGATTGTGTTCCTCACCACCTCCACCTCCCCAATGCAAATACAGAAGAGACACATGCACCGACTTCTTCACCTCTGCCTCTTCTTTTCTCTTATAAAACACAAAGCCATTTGTCCATTTTCTCTTCTTCTCCCTTCCTCTCTTCATCTGTCACTTTATGTTTCCCTGAGACAGTCAGGTCAGACAACTGACGTTTTGTTTGGCAGCCGGAGTCAGATGTCAGATGAGATGAATGAAATTATGAAATGAGCCTTTATAAATGGTCCATGGCTTGTTTAAGTGGAGCAATAGGGTCCACCATGCCTTTGTGGGATTTCCCATCATGCCTCTTATGCTGGCAAGGCATTCATCTTAAGTCAATGGGTGGCAAGGATTAAACTCACCAGACAGGGGCACCCCAAGAAATTTTTCATTAGGTAGCCAGGTGGGGCCCCTGAAAATCTTGGGGTTGCACACCAAAATCAAAAACCGTATAAATTGAATGAATTTGACAATGCTCCTTAAGTATACATGCTAGTTAAAAAACTATGTCAATATGGAGACTTCACTGATAAATTCTGATTTCTTATTTTACAGCTAATGTTAGTGTTCTTCAAATAGGCTGGTTTTCCTTTTCCTCAAATTAAGCGGAGACTCGTGTCTACCCATTCAAGCCATTCTCATTATAGATATCTTGAGGTAAAAGTTCAAGGGATCCCTTGAAATGGCCACGCCAGTTGTTCCCTCGCCAAAATGAATGCTTTGTTATTTAGCCCTCTTCCAGACAAGCTATGCGACATGGTAGTGCCAACTAACGCCTTAGGTTATCTAGGCAGCACTAGCTTAAAAAATGAGCATGCCACAACCAATTAAAGACAGTAACGTCAGCCTCTAATTATTTTTGCCAGTGGAGGACCAACAATTGTGTCATGCATTTTCAAGCTTTTCCAGCACCTTACAACTGTGGTAAAATACATATTTACATACAGTACATACTATATATACAGTTTACTGATTATTTCACACAAAGATGATTCAGATGTTACTGTGCTAGAAACGACAAAAATTATGTTTGATGCCATGATTTGTATTTTTGGTTCTCAAGCCAACGCTCATTCAAACAGCAACCTCCCGGCATGTAATGTTTGTTCGCCTCTTACTGTTCCATCAGAGGGAATACATCAAAAAAGGCTGACAGATCACACGTGCGCTGAGTGACAAGCAAGGTCTGAGCACAGTCGTCTTCATTTTGTGTGAAAGGCAATTAGGCTCTCTCCGACTTTGATTTGTTTCTCAGAAAAGAAAACTTTTAGTCAGATACTGATTATTATATGAATAAGCAATTACAGTTTCAAGCAGTTTCAATCACCCTTTTTTCAAAATTCCACCACTTTTCAGACCTTGAAAACACCACATTATAATTCAAGAGTTTTTAGGATGCCCTGGAACCATACAAACTCTCAGCACACAGTTAAGAAACAACCAAAGCGTCTATGATTTATCCTGAGAGGAACATTAATATCTGCAACCAATTCTACGGCATTATGACAAATGTGAACCTCAAGTCAGTGCAAGAGGAAAAGTCTGGGGATCACCAAAATCAGTAGGGTTTACCCTCTGGGAACCATGAACGTCACTACCAAATTTTGTGGCAATCCATTTGTTAGATGTTGAACAAATTCACTGGATAAGTGAGTGAAATGTTTCTGCTGGTGGCGCTTAAGTAGATGCCAAAGGATCACCAAAGTCATTGTAATTCATCTTCTGGGGACAATGAATACCTATTAAATTACATGGCCATTCATCTAGCAGTTGTTAACATATCACCAAAAAAACAAAAATGCAAACCTCACAATAGCACGACAGAAAAAGTCAAGAGATCAACAAAGTCATAAGGATTTATCCTCTGGGAACTATAAAAGTCTTCATCAAATTCTGGGGCAATCCACTTGGTAGATGTTGATGAAATATTTCATTGGATTAATGTGTGAAAAATGCACTTGCTGTTGGCTCTAAAGGAAAAGCCAAGAGATCACCAAAGTTAGTGTGATTCATCTTCTGGGGACCATAAATATCTGTATTAAATTGTATGGCAACCCATCTAACAGTTGTCAACACATGTCACCACAAAACAAAAACCTCATATTGGCACCCCAGGAAAAGTTAAGAAATGACTAGAGTCATTAGGACTGATTCTCTGGGGACCATGAATAGCTATATGACATTTCATGACAATCCATTCTATAGCTGGTGGACATACACTGCCATCCCTAAAGAGCTATTCCACTAGGAGGCTAAAAAGTGTACCAAACATTGAAATAGATTTGCACACTAACCACTGTTCATTAATTGCTGTTGAGGTTTGCTACCTGCGCTCAGAAAAACTGTGTTTTCTTCTGCCCCCAGGCCACAGTTGCCCAGTTTCAAAGAAAGTAGCTCTTGGCTGATCAAAGACCTACGAGAAGTTGCCAGGTGATGTTGTTATTTTCCACATGAATATATTTTCTGTAGCACCCAGCTCTCAAAGGAGAGACAGAACTACACTGTTTATTAAAAGCACTATGATCACCACATCATTATAGATTAGACAAGGCAGTGCTGCAAGTGTACGTGTGCTGGCATCGGCTGCACCAATTTACCACCACAAGCCGTGGGACTCGACATATTGCTCCCCACAGTCCAAATAAAACAGCTAAATTTGTTTCTGGATGCTCCTGATGAATCAAGTCACCTGAGATGCCTCAAGAGTTGTTAAATGTAGTTACATTTCTGGCTCTGAAAAACGTTTGAATAGCCAAATTCTTATCTGCCAATACACATTACTACACACGCACACACACGCGCACCCACACACACACATACACACACACACACATCATCGACCCTGCCTATTATCTTGACGGGGCAATCCATTTAAAATATGTCATACAAGGTGAAGTTGCCCACTGATCAATCTCCTCCATTGATTTATAGCAAATGACATTGAGATACGACTGCAAAAAGCTCCTACATTTAGCCTATTGACGCAGTGTATCGAGTGACAAATAGCTGCCTGAGAACTGTATTCCAGGATATTAAATCTACCGGCCAGCTAATTGACAGTATCGAGGGCTAAATATAGAATGTAGCTTTTAATCTAAGGGGATATTTATAGTACTGCTGGATGTCTTTTTAAAATGTAATCAGTGACTTAGTTCAGTGCTTTAATGTCTCTACAAGCTCCTGACTGCCTCTGTTTCTGTTTCTCAGGACCCAAACATCCAAGACTGGAATTATTATTTGTCAGTGTTCAGTTCTGAGAAAGCAAATATTAGCTCAGCCAGTATAAATCCATCAGAGTTAATCGGCTCTGTGAGAGCACAAACAACTCACCGGTCAAAAACCCAACAAGTCATCACTGAAAATCAACACTAATCAACAAATAGTCTGACATTTTGCGAAATATTTGCTTTCCTGCTGAGAGTTAGAAGAGACGACTGATACCACTCTCACATTTGTCTGTTAAGTATGAAGACAGAGCCAGGAGAATATTAGCTTAGCGTAACGCAAGTGTATTCACTGTGTCCAACTGAGAAATAGTTACAGCTCGGAACTCTCTTAAACCACATTTTTTAATTTTTGGACTGCTGGTAGGCGTTTTTGTCTGAGCTTTTAAACCTGTCAAGATAGATGTTTTCCTCTACTTCCATCCTTCACGCTAAGCTAAGCGAAAATAAACTAACTGTGTCTTTGCTCTAACTTCATATTTAGTATAAAGATATGAGAGTGGTATTGATCTACTCATCCAAGTTTCAGCAAGAAAAAGTGAATAAGTCCTCAAAATGTGGAACCCTTTCTTTAAAGCTGTAGTGATAACTTTTGTTATATTTGCTGAAACTGTCAATATACCCAGACAGTAGTCCTTAAGACATTGCCACATTGGAGGCATTTGCTAGAATCCACTGCACATCAACAAAAACAATCAGGTCACTTTCCCCACTGGCCACTCCTGGCAAAAAGTAATTGGAGGCTGACACTACTGTCTTTAAGAGGCTGTGGCATGCTCATTTTTTAAGCTAGTGCTAAGATTACTGCTATCTCCTGAGACAAGACAACCCAAGGCATCCATTGGTATCAACCATGCCATGCTAGCTTGTTGGGAAGGAGGCTAAATAACGTTCCAAATTTAGGGACAGACTGGCATTGAAATTTTCAGAGGGATCTCAATGAAAATGGGATCTATGGCACCCATATCTCTCCCCTAAACTTGAGAATGTTTGTGCCCATAAGATGGTTTTTGTTTGTTTGTTTTTCAGCTGTACAATGAGAAAGATGTAAAATGAGAAAGTTTGTGACCCTGCTGCCATGTTTAAAACAGCCAAGCAAAAATGAGGCAACCTTTCTCATTTTACAGCTAAACAGTACACTAAGATATGTTTCTGAAAACATCTGAGGTGAGAAATAGGCAATGCAGTAACAGAATCTTAATTTATAATTGATCAGCGCTGCCTTGTTTGACAGTGTGACCGCAGCTCAGGAGTAGTGACTGACAGTGGCTCCGTTAGAGGATCCTTGGCTCTGAGTGGGTGTTTCCCTTCAGCTGTGGTGGATTCTAGCAAATGCCAATAGAAGCACTATGAGGAGGAAGAGAAACATGATGTTGTTTACACTGTCTCACATACAACTGTGTTGATGTAGTGACAGGCAAATATGACATAGTTACATAGAGCCAGTCAGTCAGATCTTGCACGTTTGATGCTATGCTTTTAAAGACATCTAAATGAAGCCACCATTTCATATATAATCACTCTGCAGTTAAAATGTCTGGTCCATTTTGTTGATCTTTAATTAAATGAACCAATTATACTTTGTTCCCAAAAGACACTGCTGTTTGGTAACTGCAGCAGCCTGCTGAACTATTTTGTGTAGGTTTTCCTTCCACTGCAGTAATGAACTCTGCCCGTGTTTTTTTGGAGTAAACACTGTGAACTAGAGTCAGTTAAATAAGGGTGAAAAACAACCACTAAACTGTAACCAAAGACAATCACACTGAGTTTACTCAAGTTATAATGAAGTAATTAAACACAATTAATTAGAGCTGTAAGCAGCTGATGACGCCATCAGTGCACCTCACAAGGCTTTGGTGTAACAAGAGCCTGCGCCTGCCTATCGAGGGCAAGAGAAACTATAGAAGCGTCCTATAAACTTAGACAATGACTGCAGGATTCAGTTTCTCTTATAAGGCACCTCTGAAAGCAGCTGGCCTCATTAGATGGTACAAAGTTATGCAAAGGTAAAGAGGGAAGTCACCTGGAGAATCACCTGAATAATTTGCAGCAGCTTTATTTATGGTTTTTTCATGCATTCTCAGAGGTAAAGGTGTTACGACTTTGCAGGGATGTGAGCTACAATCACATCAGAACTCTCTGGGAGGTTATATAGGTGATATATCATGTGGTGTTATCCCCACTCTAAATATTTTATGAAGTGGTTGTCAGTGTATTGAATGTATGAATCAGAAGCCAGAGGTGTCTTACTGTGAAACCTATGGCTTGGTCAGAAGATATCCAACTGGAAGCAAAGCTCTCTAATTGTTACAGCTGAAAGGAAATGTTGAATCTCAGTGGTTACAAGGGAATTAACAGCTCTCATTCACTGCAATAACAGAAATGTGTTGCTCATATTATTTTCATCTCATGGAAAAAGAACAAGTTTATATCGCCCTCTGTTGGCGATATTATTTAAACACACCTATCATATGTCTAGTTCACAGTGTGAAATCCATAATCACTGTTCCCAGCTGTTTCCAGCTGTTAGAAATTAGAAATCAATTAAAGTCTTTGCACAGGGGCTCCAAAGATCCCCTCCAGACATGCTTTAGATGTAAAATATAAAAATACCATGCTTGGAGTAAATATTTAAAAAAATATGTCTGATATAGTTTTTCCACAAAAAAAGTTTGATTCAAACTAAAATGGCATCTTAATAAGAATCTATGAATATTTGAATATTGGATGTATGTAATTATTTAGTGCAAGACAAAACCCATAAAATATTAAGCAAAGAAAATTACAGACCAATTGCCCCGCAGCATATTAGAATGAATTTCCCTGGCTAGACTTCAATAATACATAATAACCCCTGGTTTTAAAAATAAATATGGTACAGATTTATGTAGAGCATAAATACACTGACTGAAGTTGTTAGTAAAAATAGAAGACATAACATTATAATATTGATGTGGTCCTGCATGCGTCCAAAGCTTTTGACTGAATTAATCATGGTAAATTGTTGCACTATTAAAGGCAAGGGCTCCCCCATATTGTTATGGATCTTGTATTTTTGGTATTCGCATCAAACCATGCAAGCTATATTGGGTAACAGTAAATCTGCACCCTTCCTAATGACCAGTGTGGTTTGACAAGGTGAGGGACTGTCACCTGTGGCTATTTGGGAAGCATAGTCTTATTAAACATCTATAGAGACTGCTCAGAGTCTGTTTGAGTTATGGTGCGCAGTATGACATTCAATTTAACTCTAAAAACAGTTATCATTATTGCTAAAACTAGGAAGGATCAGGAGCAAAATGTTCATTCTTCATGGCAGATCAAGTGCTAAATGTGCTGAACAAAGTAAGATATTTAAGTCTCATCATCAGGAATGATCTATGTGATGATGGCGATGTGCAGTGCCACTGTTGCAAACTGTATGCACAGACCAGTATGCTGGTAAGTAAATTTAACATGTGTACTCCACACTATATAGCCCACCTGTGCTGCAGTTACAGTCAAGCAAACAAAAAGAAAAAGCTTCAGTTTGCATTTAGTTAAGCATTCAGAATCTTGCTCAAGCTCGAGTTCAAGTCATGCGTTTGCTCCCACCTTTCATGCTGTACTGAGGAATTTCATATACAAATATTAACTTAGAAAAATGGAATCATAATAACCTTAACTGAGCCTACACAACGTGACACAAGAGGCCAGATGCATAAACAATGTGTACACACAAAAACCATGTGTACACCTTTTCCAACACATAAAAGAAATGTATACATTTATAAAAGATGTACGGTGAGAATGTGCACACCTCATTCAGACTTCAGACCAGGTGTACGCACCATTTTAGCTAAGATAGCTGCGGGTGAGATGATAAGGACGAGAAAAAATGTAAGCTAAGACATGTATGACATTGTTTTAGACTGTTTGCCAATTTAATTGATTGTGGTGTTATATTTACAGGCTGCACAACATTCTCGAAAATGTCAATCAAAGGCACATTTATAAGTTCATCTTCAATTATTTATGAGTGATGAACACATCATTTTCATCTCCATGTTAGTGATCATTCAATTTTATCCTCTGAAGCACTTTTTAAAGTCAGTTTTTAACATGAACACTATGAATCCATGATTGATCATCTTTCTGATGTTTGATGATAATGACTGAGATTTTACTGCCACAACGGTTTGCAGTAATGTGATATATTAGTGGTACGGACGCTACAAATATCCACAGCAGTGCTTAATGACAGGACCTCACTAATGTGACACACTCGGTGTAATTGCACATTTTTTACAGTATTTCTCATTGACAGGTCTAATGAGTAGTAGAGGAGCACAAGTATCAATATGCAAACGGCTGTTAAAGGGCTTTTCTACATCCATTTATGGTGAACTGTGGGAGTGGAAATGAGGCCTGTGTGCGTGCACCCACCACCACAATGATTGTGATTTATAAAACAAAATGAGGCGCACGCAGGGCTTTGTAAATCTGACAAAAAGAATACGTATGGATATTTCTGCCTTTGTAGAAACACAAGCCAAGTGCGATCTAGTTGGATTATTTTGGCAAGAAGGCAGACATCTCTACAGCTGATATGTTCATTTGCCAAGTCACAACTAAACATTTTAAATTGATAAATAGCACTACAGGTGAGAGGAAAACATGTATTTTTGATTTAGGGTGAACTGTCCCTTTAAACTTTACCCGGAAAGCTAAGCAGATACCAAATAGCCTCATGAAAAAGTTCTGAAAGCACTCAAACACATCCGACCCTGGTCCTCACCAGCCTAATTTGATTAATTGCGATCATTTACAAGTCTCGTACTCAAGGGGGAACACAATCTGAAAGAGGAGCCACGACTTTCACGTTATCTGAAAGGGAAGGCTGCACAAATGCACAATCACAGGTGTCAGCTGACCTGGTCTGTAAGGTCGCGGCTCAATGTGCACTTGATTTCATGATATGACTTGTGTCTCGATCAATCATTTACTGCACCTTTTCAAATTAAACCTGGTGTCGGCCCGGGCCTGCTGCCAGTGTAGCCGAGTATCGCTTGCTGTCATTAACTATATAACAACTAAAGAGAGCAGGAGCAGAATGAAATTGGAGGAGTGAACTTCACCTACTGAGAGTAATACACCTGCCCATCTGCCAGTCTGTCTCCATCTGTCTGCTACCTTTTCTCCATTACTCAGCCCGAATCCCGCGCGTCTGAGTATGTGCGTCTGCACCGCAGACCCCGACCAGGACCCAGTTGAGATGAGAGGCCTTGTCATGTCTGAAGAGATCTAAACCACTTAGAGGATGAGCAGTGGTCTGAGCTCCCTTCAGACATCCTAGCGCAGCATTCTGCTGAGAATAAGATCCTGGAGTAGCCCTGTTTAGCCACAGATAGCGGCTAAGTGCCCTGTTAGTTCACTCTATCTCCAACCCTTCAAGCTCGATTCCCAAGAGCCTCTTAAGAGACGCTGTGCAGCTTTTTTTTCTCCTCACAAAAGCAGCTGAGCTCAGAAAAACACATTTGTCACACTGGGGAGCTTTACAGGTATCAACGCCTGTTATGGCCCATCTACCTCTTCCCACAATACACTGTAGGTTTATAGCTGTATTTGTTAAGCTACTGATGGCAAGTATTTGCTGTATATTTTCTCCGTATCATCCAGCAGAGCATTTATGAGCAGGGTGTGTTCACGTTCAAACTCAAGTTAACAGGTAAGGCTGGCATTATGTTATAGTTTTTTGTTATCGTTATCATGTGCTTAGTCATTGTCCATTGGCTTCACAAATACATTAAAAAAGGCATAGTAATTTCCCTAAACACTGGCACTGCAGTTTTTAACAAATGCGCAAAACAGGATGAAATAGCACATTTATTGGGATTCAGCTGCAGATTTGCGTATTTTTCACTAATTTTTATTCCTAATTGGTGAAACATGACGTAAATGCAACAGGTGAATAAACTCAGGCAGATAAAATATGACAAACAACAATTAAACTGAGCTGTAGGGCCCTTATTCAGTTCCCTTAGTCCCTTCTCATTCCTCATTCCTTTCAAATTCTGCCGCTTTGTCACACCCCACAGCGTGATATCTACGCCAAAAGCAGCCTTTAGCATCTTCGTCCGACACATTGATGCAGTGTGAATTTGCTGGCAGTCATTTTATTGTAGGTAAAATATGGTGATGTAATGTTGCCTTAAAAGGAAAAAAAGCCTTGTTTGAAGCAGTTAGAAAGACAAGTACAGACTAAATGACCTCCTCTAACGTTACAGTTCTCTCCACTTGGAAGGTGAACAAGTCCTCTGTGCTGCAGGACAAGCTCACCTGACTCTGTGTCCCCATGTAGGTAAACCTTATATGGGCTATAGGTTTACTGACCCTTTACTGATACCCCTGGGTTACGTCTAAATGGCTAGGGGCTAAAGATTTCAAGAATGCTGCCTGCTTTGTAACATCTACTTTCAGGTCATGCTCAATTTAAAGAGCCTGAAGCACACCTGTCAATCAAACTCTCACATGGACGATCTCTTTCCATTGATGCAGGTGGCGGGAGTCACTTTCAGGCAAATGGAGCAGGGTCTGATTTGGAGACGTAGGTGAAAGGCAACCCAATCTGGTCTACGGCTCGTCACGTGGTGTTGTTTGGGTTTCGTTGGGAATTCTCATGAGACCCTTCCTAATGAGAGAAGTGCAGAGCTCAGTACTCTGAACTGCAGGGGGTACAATTCAATATTTTAACAAAATAATGAGCATGAAAAATTTTCATTTAAATTCCTCTCTGTCTAATATTTAGACTTAAAATGTGCAGGTATTTAACACCTGCTTTATGGATGATAGCTTAACATTTGTGTACTATAACGGGCTGTTTTCATGCACTGTTTGTATGTATCCTATGAAAAGTAATTCACTAGAATTTGAATGTGTATACCCACATAATCGTGAAGGTTTTGATCACATCACAAATGCACTAACAGGTAAAGAGGGAAGTAGTGTAAAGAGCGAAAGTCCATATTAGGTGGTAGATTAGGGTGGTGGATGGGTCAAACAAACCCACGACTTTCCCCAAGAGACCATTACTCATGTCCCATACGAAACCAAGTGAACTTTGAGCTATTTTAAGGTACGTCGTCATGTCGATTATTTTCCTAAAGATAACCTACGTAACTTTCCTAAACCTAACCTATGTAACTTTACTTTCTCATACCTAACCTATGTATCTTGGCATTAAGAAATGTAATGTGATGTGACGGCATTCAACCATGATTCTTTTCCTTAACCTTACCTATATAACTTTATGTTAAATATGCAACATGACAATGCCCAACCATGATTATTTTCCTGAACTTAACCTATGTAACATTACTTTCCTAAACCTAACCTGCATAACTTTCTGTTCAGTAAGTAAGGTGATAATGCCAAACCATGATTGTTTTCCTAAACTTAACCTACGTAACTTAACTTTCCTAAACCTAACGTGCATAACTTTACATTAAGAACGTAACGTGATAATGCCCAGCTATGACTGTTCTCCTAAACCTAACCTACGCAAATTTCCTAAACCTAACCGATATGACTTTACATTAAGTACGTAACGTTATAATGCCCAGCCATGACTGTTCTCCTAAACCTAACGTACGTAACTTTACTTTCCTAAACCTAACCTATGTAACTTTACTTTCTCATACCTAACCTATGTATCTTGTTTTTAAGAAATGTAATGTGATGTGACGACATTCAACCATGATTCTTTTCCTTAACCTTACCTATATAGCTTTATGTTAAATATGCAACATGACAATGCCCAGCCATGATTATTTTCCTGAACTTAACCTATGTAACATTACTTTCCTAAACCTAACCTGCATAACTTTCTGTTAAGTACGTAAGGTGATAATGCCCAACCATGATTGTTTTCCTAAACTTAACCAACAAAACTTAACTTTCCTAAACCTAACCTACATAACTTTATGTTAAGTTCGTAATGTGATAATGCCCAACCAAGAATCTCTTCCTAAACTTGACCTACGTAACTTAACTTTCCTCAACCTAGCCTACATAACTTTACATTAAGTACGTAACGTGACAATGCCCAGCTATGACTGTTCTCCTAAACCTAACCTACGTAACTCTCCTAAACCTAACCTTCGTAACTTTCCTAAACCTAACTGACATGACTTTACCTTAAGTACGTAACCTTATAATGCCCAGCCATGACTGTTCTCCTAAACCTAACGTACGTAACTTTACTTTCCTAAATCTAACCTATGTAACTTTACTTTCCTAAACCTAACCTACGTAACAGTAACCTGACACCACCCAACTGTAATTATTTTCCTGAACCTGAACTAACTGGTAAGGGCGCTGATTTGTTGGACACTAATTTGTTAGATATCATACAAACAATTGTATGTATACATATTCATCATTAAGCAGGTAAAAATCTAAAAAGGAAGGGCCCTTCAGCAGCATGGACACACACTTTCTGCTCCATTTTTTTTTAAATATTAATGCGTCTACACTACTGTGGAAACTCTATAAGGAGAGAATGGCCAGGTTTCCTGTCAGCCTGTCTGACTGTATCAATAGAACACCCATACTCATCAAATTACAACCCCCACTTACGCAGAGTACAGTACACGATTCCTCGCTATACAGTTCCATCACGCCACTGTCTGTCTTTCATATCAACTATGGTGGGACTGTTACAACCAGAATGTCATGTAAGAAAATAAGTCAATTCCACACCTCTTGTTTTGGTTCAGTTTTAGTTGATTTGTCATTAATCATTTAAAAAACATGATAAATTATGATGATAAAAGCAGAAATAGAACAAAAGGCAAAAGGCTATTTTGTGCAGGTGAGATAAAATACATCAAGGGTTCCCAACAATGTCTCTGAGACAAATGAAGTGTATCTAATATTAGCGCAACACTATGATACATGTCTTAATATTTCTTTCAGCTATCACATACTTTCCATCACTCAATATTTGCACAGTCAGAAGGCTATTTAAAAGGTAACCTTGTATGTGACCGTTGTACAGTGGAATTCAAACAAAATGTAAAAGAAAGACTCGTGAATTTGATTTTAATGGGTTGAAATAAAGTAGAAGAAAAAATAAAGTAAATAAAAGATAAACCACTTTTGTGTCGTGTAAAATGTGAATTGATATGATCTGTACTTGTTTTACACAGAGGGCTGTCCATTGCGTTCAGTACCAGCAGATGGCACTCCAAATTAACACTCCACTTTTTTCATGTGCTCCTGCCTAAACTAAAACATTTTCATGAAATTAAATGAGAACCATTTAAGATTTTTTATGATTTTTGTTTTTTTGTTTTAACTTAATTTGGATTTTAGCATCTAACATACTGCAACACCATTTCAATTCAATTTTACATTTGAACATGTTATTATCACCAGCTGCCTTCACATCTTTTCACTATAAGTCCCTACAGACATATACATATATATACATATAGATATAGATATACAGAGATATATTCAGACATACAAAAACAATAAGAAATAAACATCTACTGAACAGTTACTTAAATTTTCATCCTCTCCCTTGTTGGAAAATCTGAAACCTGTGAATATGTATGTTATTTACTTTAAGGGTTTAATAGCTAGACACACTTGTTTTTTATCTGATTTATATTTTTTTGCATTAGTAATTTTCAGTGTAATATAAATATAGTCAACATAAACGACTAGACATCCATACGAAACGAAAGGAGGAGGAAATCTGATTCAAATCAAAGAAGATTACTACAAAAGCTGGTATGTTAGATATAAGTTACGGAGCAGGCAGAGGTCCCTGTGTGCTCAGGTAAGATGTGGTACCTTATCGTTGGCAGCTGAGGGAGGCAGATATGCTCCTGTCCTCCTGAGGAGCACATCTATGTCTCTTTAGCGATCTTAGGGTTTTTGTGGATGTATTTCATTCATATAGTGTTTCTTTTCTCTTTAAATCCATGTTCTCAGAGGGAAGATCCAGTTTCAATCCCCTCATGCTCTTTGGAAATATCGTGATGTAAGGACCATAAAACACATCACATAAAACACATTTAACTCAATCAACAAATTGAATGAAGAATTGACCATTCCTCTAGTTGTTCTTGCAATCTATCAATCTATCAACTATTATATTAACTGAGGATATTTTTGTTGCAAACAACCAAAAATGTTCTGCTACTAACCTCCTACTTATGCCCACTAAAACTGTTACACGTACAGCTTCACTTACATATTTTTACTTACATTACGCAACACAAAAAACAACAGATAACATAACATAGACAGTTCCATTTCACAAAGTTCCCAAACTGCTTTTATCGCATTTTTAAAATAACTAATCGTTTCATACTGTGTGTTGTGTAAGAGACGAGCAGGTTTCAGCCACCTAATGGCCTCTTTCACAGCAGACAGTTTGACATGTCGTGGCAGGAAAAGCACAGATTAAACCAATTCTGTTTTTTTAAGTGTCGAGGTACGCAATGACAGTGAGCCAGCAAGTGCAATACCAAGGTCCCAGTCATTTTTTATATTATCAATTACACTGGTGCATCAGCGTAGGAGCACGTCCCCCTCCATATGTAGAGCATGTGCCTTTGTTCCACCCCAATTAAAAAAATTAAAAGTAGCAGAAGACTTTTATTTTGACAAAGTTAAAGACATTTTTACCATAAAATGATGCAAAAAAAATGATCAAAATGCAGGAAATGAAAATGTTTGATGCTCAAAGTATACTGGGGGAGGACCCTAAACCCCCTGTTTCATACATGTACCTCACCAATGTTGAAATGAAACCTATACCGTTGCACCTGTGCTTTTCATGCTGTGATATGCCAAAAAAAACTTCTGCGCTGAAAAAGACCTATAGTAACGTATTTAATGGCAGCTGCTAGAAAGATTTGTTACAAACAGATTTAGCCTTCTGGGATATTAGATGTATTTCAGTTCATCTGTACAAACTCATCATGCAATAACTACAGATAATGGAATAAGTGTTCATAATTTCATGTAATAATCGGCCTTTAATGTCTAAAAATGTTGACAGAATATTATGTTTTTTAAGTCATGACAGTTTATGCAAGTTGTTACATTATGAGGACTACTGTAGATATAAATAATGTAATAACATGTATTGTAATGAACAATGTCAATCATATACTTTTACATCATGAGCATCATACACCCCTTACTTAGCTATGGGTTTTGTTTTGGTTTTTTGCTTTATTGCTGCTTTATCAACAAAAATGAATAAAGAATCTAGTTATCCCAGCAATCCATACATTAATCTATTAACTGAGGATGTTTCCGTTACAAAAATCTTTAAAAATCTTGGCTTTACACCAAGTGAACTTGCTCTCAGGACACACTGTTTATTCTGCATCTCTGATAAAATGTATATAACAGTCCTTCAGTTCTCTATGAAGTGATATTTCCATTAGTGCAGCCTGTTTAACTCTCCTCTAAGGAGCATTAAAACCCTTCATTGTGCAGCATTTTCAGCATTTATAGTGTTATCTTTACCTTTGTCAGTTCTAACCTTGGATGTGAGTTACCTTGTGAGAAACTGTCGCCTTTAACGCAACATTTATCGACGTAGAATGATCTTTTTGTGTGGGAAAGGGCCTTCTCTACCACAGCCGAGGTCTTACCCAGTATGCCCTCAAGGTGGTGATAAATATCAGGAAACAAAGTCATCACGTTGAGTAAGGCCACTTCATGTAAGAAACACAGAAAAAAAAAAAATCATGCCTGATGTCTTTCTGTGCGGTTAATGAGTGGATGAAATAAGGAGCTGTTAATACTTGAGTCGAATGATACTTTTTTAATTCCTCCTTAAACTGTAGCCGGCTGCGAGGGAGATGTTTTCACAAGGAGGAAAAGGCCAACTAATTCAACTGTGGCTGCGTTTGAATTATAAAACAGGATGAAGAACAGATGATGAATATTTAACCGGGAGAGTTGAGGTGTGATGGTGTAAATACGCTGCTTTGTTATCGCACCACAACCTATTTAAATCTCATCTTTCACACCCAAAGATATCATTAAATCCTTTTTAAATCTCATAAGTATAACATGGTAAATTATTGCCACCGTGGTACACATAATTATCCACAAACTAATGATGGCGATCCACTTATTCTTGCACGTCTTACTTGATGGTATCCAAACAGGTGCAGTTTGAAGAATCCTTGTATTCGTCCGAGGTCATCAAGCTGATTGCAGTTCATTATGTGAGTCTTGGGTATGCACTGTGTCCTGCATGAGAGGGGGGAGCAGGAACCTACAGGTGGGCTTTCTCTCCCGGGGCGTGGGAGTGAAGTAGGAAGTAAGGTAACTGAATCAATATCATGTGAATTATTAAGAGCTTCCTCCGTTGTCACGCACCGTGGATCTCAAGCTCGGAGAGATGCACTCCCTCCTCCCTCCTTTTGTTTTCTGTCTCTCTTCTTGCATTTTCCTCTGTAAGTTTCCTCGATGCACAGATATACCACACCACTTCCACACATGTGCAACGCACGCCGGCCACACACGCACATGCACTGGTCTTTAAGCTCACCCTTGTTGGAGTGCTCATTAGTCAGTGCAGTGATGCAGAGTAGCCCTGTCATTAGCTGAGAGCTCTGTGTCCTCCACTCCCTTCCCTCTGTTTTATTCTTCTTCCTCTACTAAGGATTCGTCTTCATTTTATCTCAGACGCCGGGGGCATTCCAGAGATCTACATGACAAAGATCTCCCTAATCCCACTGACGTCTAAATACCCTCTGCAGACCATCTTTATTAGCAGAATTGAGATCAGGTATCCTAATTGCCTTTGCCGTGCGTGTCACTTGTTACGGACCGAGTTAAAACTGTTGAGGAAAGAGTTTGTTCGACTTGCCTTTGTTTCTTCTCTCAGGATGGTCACAAATGTAATGCTTGTCGTGTGTTCGCAAATCTGTCCGCACAGGTATCTTAATTGCCTTTAATTAAGTAGTAGTTCCATTACAAAATGTCAAAATACTCGATTACAAGTAGAAGTGCTGTATTCGAAATTCCACTGAGTAAAAGTATTCTCAGTTTACGTATTAAGTATTAAAAGTAAAAGCAATGGTTCTACCTGTGACTAACATATTATCATGACATTATTAAATTATGAATGCTGATGCATCAATGTGTAAGAAGCATATTATTTTTTAATGTAAAACTTTGCTGCTGATGATATAAATGTAGTGGAGTAAAAAGTACAGTATCTATTCCAGGACCCTGTGACATCACTGCCGAGTTTAGGTACAGGTGGAAAAAACACGCACTGGTGAAACAGGCTTCAAACCTTAAGTCACAGTCCTGTATCATAGTTTAGGCCCTGTCTACACGTATACAAATACTAAATTATAAATTATAAATGTTCCTCTACATTTTGGCCTCGCATTCACATGCAATTTTTTTAAATGCCTTAGTTGCCTTGGTTATTGTTATCATTTTGTTAGCACTGCTTGGTCTAATGACTACTTTACACTTGAACTTAGTATTGCTGCACAGCTGCAGCACCCAGTGGTTTTGCTCCACCTCAGTGTCCGCAGTTTAAAATCTGCCAGACACGACAGGTTTTGGATCAGGCCTGGCTGAACCAGCAGATGGCGGGACACTTTCATAGTGGGAATGCTGTCAAAAATGGACATGAGGGAAAACTTTGGCATGTCCAGAACATCACTCATGTCTTTGAGTGAGCTCCTTCATCCTGATATCAAACTGGAGTCAACAGTAATGAGATCTTCAGACTGTAGGACATTACTACTTTTGCCATATGGGGAGACTGCTGAAGACTTGGACGGAGATATTTTCTAAAACAATGGCCGTGTGTATATGGCTGGCTGTGGGCTGTATTACATTATTCACTCTCTACATGGTCATTTTTGTGCTGATCCATGGACTACTGACAGGAACACCCTTTGGTGGGGTCTGACCCCTAGATGGGAACCAAACTGGCTAACTGTATTTAACATAGCTACAGTAAAATGATGCATCAGTACTAATACTCTTATAGCCATATATATTATATCAGCCACTAAGGTCATTTTTAGCAGAATAAGTCCTGCTATTGATGATACTTTTTTTTTTTACTTATGTGTGAATGCAGGACTTTTGAATAAGTTCTTCTACATGTTGTATTAGTACTTAAATAAAGGATCTGAGCACGTCTTCCACTACTGCTTGAGGTCAATGGTAAATGCTGATATAGAGCTTTAAAAGTGATGTTTACACTGGTGTGGTCAGCACTCATACGGCAGGAAATGAAAGGATTAACCATTTCAGTGGGCAGCAGAGCTGGCAGGTATTTCTGAACCGGGTCATCAATTGTATCTTCACCACTGCCGTTTCATATTTGTATTTTTCTTTCCAACCAAATGTAGACCTTGAGATATTTCCAGTGCGGCTATGATGGATTTTATTTTGCATCCATCTTAACATCAACAGTAAATACCAGGTTTGGATGTCAGTCCTTCAGAATCAAAGACTAATGGCCTCTATCATCATTTTGCACCAACATTCAACAATTAAACAGTGAGAAATACGCCAGAGAGGAGACAGAGATAAAATGTTTCCACCAAGTGCAGCCTCTGTGATGCTGCATGCAACAAAGCCCCAACACATGTTCTGAGTCGAGGGCTTGACTCTCACTTTTACTGGACTGGAGGACCTCTTGCCCTGCCGCTGCAATCATTATAAGTAACGCTATTGCCCCCTGCACCTGTGTATAGCTCACGGCTGAATGCAGTAAGATCATGCCCATCTTCTGTGAAATGCATCCTGGGAAATGTAGGAAAGCAGTAATTGAAGTTGAATTGGTGAGAAAGGTGAAGGAAAAGTAGGCACACCGCCTAAAAACAGAATTAATCATGAAATAACTCCTTTTTGCATTTCACATGTAATAATATTAGGAATCTTTTAAAAACCTAGCTTTATAATCTCTAAACTGTGAAATCAGCAATGAACACTATGGATCCTATTGACAAATTGTGTGTGTGTGTGTGTGTGTGTGTGTGTGTGTGTGTATCAAAACCTGATATATCTTCTTCCTCTGTGCCACAGAGCTCTACTGTTGTCCAAAAATTATTAAACACATATCGATCTCCACAGCTGAAAAATGAAGCCAACACAAAAATACTACAAACTGGCCACTTGAGGCTGGCTCCAAGAGTGACTCAAAATCACCGAGACCCTAACCTGCAATTTCCACATACTCCGTCTGCGCCGCGCCGCGCCACGCTGCGCAGCGCAGCGCTGGGGATCTGGAGCGACCGACTGACGGCATGTACCCTCGCCTACTGGATGCGTTTCTAGAGCGCTGCGTAGCAGACCCGCAAGCTCACGTGGGAACTGCAAAATCATGCGATAAAAAGCACTCCCAAAACTCCTGTAATTTCACACCACGTCTTCTCCTTGCGGTTTGTATCCTTGTAGAAGGGATGTGTGGTGTCATACAAAATACTATGGTTTTCCACTTCAACTATGAGTTTCTCCTCATCTTTCCTTGGACCTTCGCACTGACTGACAACTTGTGCGTCAGGGTGTGACGTGATTTTTTTAAAAATGGAGAGCTTACAATCCGTGGTCCGTGCATTGTGTTGTATTTTTAAATTTACCAGATGCTGTGGCATTCCCTTTCCGGTTTGGTGCGATCTGAGCTACGTGGCTTGACACGCTATGGATGCGCAGTCGCTGAAAAATAGACCTGGCGCACATCTCCAACGAAGCGGAGCGCCATGGCACTTCTGGGACGCTCCAAAGACACTGCGCGGCGCACGCTGTGGAAATGAAGCGTTTCACTAGAAAGGGAGCGTATCTGCTACGCAGTGCGCGGCGCAGACAGAGTATGTGATAATTGGGGGTAATGTTAAAATGCCGAACTTCACAGCAAAATAAATATGTTCGCAGCCTGGTACAAAACAAACAAAAAAATTTTTTTGGTCCCTATAGCTTATTTCCCAACTGTTCAGGGGTGAATTTATATGTCGTTCACCTGTTTACTTTTTTCTAAGCTTTAGGTTACACATAATTAAAGGCACTGGATAATGGGCTGTCTGTGAGGTGTCACCAGGGTGTCTACAGGAACCACACACTTAAATTTAATGCTTTTTAAGATCTTTCCAAGATCATTTTAAACCAAATTTAAAACTGATGGGTATCAAAGGGAGTCAGGTTAATCTACATTTTGCCACCAATTAACTGCAAGTACAAAGCAAAAAGACAGCCGACGACATTTCACAGCTTGACTCATTTTGAAAATAAGATAATAAAGGATAAACAAATGACATTAGCTACAATGTTTGTGGCATTTAAGACTTTACACATTCAATTTTTTTGTTGGCTACATCAATAACTTTAATACAGCCAATGATTTTGACTCAATCCCACAGATACACCATACTGCTGCCACAAATGCTCACTAGAGAACCAAATGTTCCCAAAAAATGAACTATTACCTCCTGTTTGTTTAATAAAAACAACAGTGAACACCTGTTTAAAGTAATTATTTGCCTTATTTATGTCTTTTTAAATGACTTATGGGGCCTTTTAATGCTTTTATTAGATAGGAGACAGTGAAGAAATGACAGGAAATTAGGTGAGAGGGAGATAGAGAGTAATATGTAACAAAGGTACTCAGTCAGATGTGAATCAGCAATGGTTCATTGTTGATGCACTAACCACAAAGACACCAGAGCCACCATTTAAAAAAACAAAACAAAACGAGGGGCATCGGTGGCTTCATGGATAGAGCAGGCGCCCCATGTACAAGGCTGTTGACGCAGCGGCCTGGGTTCAACTCCAGCCTTTGGCCCTTTGCTGCATGTCATTACCCCTCTCTCTCTCTCCCCTCCACGCTTAACTATCCTATCTATAAAGGCAAAAATGCCCAAAAAAATATCTTAAAAAACAAAACAAAACGAGTCTACTAGAAATTATGTTTATATACTTCACTCATAAAAACATTGCCAGCAAACAAAAAATAGTGAATTATATTAACATACTTTCTGGGAGACAGGGTTGGTGCAAAACCAAGAACTAACTGACTACATAAATAACAAACAGTCAGCTTCAACCCTCTCCAATCAGGAACCACCTATAACCCCATGATTTCGCTGGCACACTTAGTCTACCAAAATATGAAGCTATTGCAGCATATCAGGAATTCCCAACCACCACCTACACACACACACACACACACACACACACACACACACACACACACGCAGAAACACATGCACAGTGCAGCTGAACATCATCCTCCATCACTCCCTCCTTTCCTCACTATCCCTCCTTTAGCTCTCATGACACTAATGCTTGTTCGTCATGTGTAGACCCATGGGTGATAAATCCATCACAAACAGAAGATATATTTATTCTGTCCCAGGATGCACATCCCACATCCCAAATCCTAATTTGTCTGAGCAGAGACGTGTCCGACACACAGACTGATGGAACACGCTGCTGTACGCATGTCGTCCTATCAGTCTTCCTCCGGCTCTCCGCTTGCTGTTTCTTATCTCTGAGTTGGCCTCTTGTTTACTGACACCATCAGTTAAACACAACATCCTCTAATATCTGTTCAGCTAATGACTGTGTTGTAAAATCTATCAATCTGCAGGCAGCAGACACCCAGGGAGATGTGGAAAAATAAAAACTCCTCAAACTTAATTCTAAAGTATCACAGGCAGGTAAATTTCCCAACAGATATTCTTAACAAACATGACTCTCAATTTCCAGCACAACCAAATCTGCGAGCTATTTCTGTCCCATAAACACTCATCACATCCAACCTGCTGTGTTACCAACTACCATCAACAATGCAATTAATGGACACAATGATGATAGCACCAGGAGGACATTCCTCTTTGCTCATCATGCATTCCGCACCGCATGCTATTACAAATGACCAAACACTCCATATAATAGCACATCATTTAGCCGATGTCCTTCGCTGGCTTGGCTCCCCACATACTCCACACTGGCCATCAAAATCTCTGTGATAGAGCACATTAATTACACCCATCCAGAGACAGCTATGATTACAATTTCACACGTTTGAATGGACTACAGCCATTTGCCACAAAACTGCAGAGGCAGAGCAATGACTTTAGTGAAACAGGGGGAGGGAAAGGGGGGGGGGGGTCGTTCGTAATTCTCCGGAGAACTGCAGATGCAGGATATGTGGACGCATGGATGCTGACAGCTCTGGCGTTTAAGCAATGTGCTGTAATTGCATGCAAATGGACCTGAATCTGTATCTTAACACGTCTTCATTAGCCGGTTCACAAGTGTCTGCAGCTTAGATGGAGGGACAATGGAGGGTTGAAGTTAATTCTTAGTAGGCTGGTTCTGTTTTCATATTGGACAACTTTAATTAAGCGATAGATTAAGTTTTGAAGGGACGGTTTAATGCATTGAATCCCATGAGTGCTCTAATAAACAGCAGAATATAATCAGTCAGTGATATCTAATGGGGTTGAAAATAGACACAGACATCTAAATTTTCAACACCAAGAGCCTTGTTTTTCTTGACTTCAGAAATTGCACTAAATGTCTTGGTGTCTCTCAACTGTGCCTCTATGCAAGAAATGCACTTAGTTTATATATATATATATATATATATATATATATATATATAGATAGATAGATAGATAGATAGATAGATAGATAGATAGATAGATAGATAGATGGATGTCATTTAGAGCATCTATGATCCAGAGTCTGAGCTGGGATTGTCTGCACATGGCTCTCACAACCCAAGCACCAGAACAAATGATGGCATTATACATTTCTGCAAACAACACCTGACATTTGTATGTTTTATATGGAGAAAATATGTGGAAATTATGCATCTTTCATGTTCAATTTTCAGTTTTATGTTGTGACAACACTGTGGTTGATGTTAGTTAGGTTTAGGCAAAGAAACCCACTTGGTTGGGGTAAGGAAAAGATCTTGTATTTGCTCAAAATACCCAGTTAGGTTGCTACAATCACGACAGGAAATTCCCTGACCTGTGGTAAAAAAAATACCCGCTTTGTCACAACAAACATGGCCAGAAATGTCCCAACCTGTTGTGGAAAAATACAAATATAGTTTGTTGCTACAAACATGTCTGGAAATGTCCCAAACTCCAATTAAAAAATAGCCACATTTGTCACCACAAACACAGCTGGAAATGTCCTGACCTCTTGTTAAAAAATACCCAATTTTGTTGCTACAAACATGTCTGGAAATGTCCCGAACTCTAATCAAAAAATAGCCACATTTGTTGTCACAAACACAGCTGGAAATGTCCTGACATCTTGTTTAAAAATACCCGCTTTTGTAACTAGAAACATAGCCAAAAATGTCCCAACCTGCCATTGAAAAATACTCGCTTTTGTTGCTACAAACACAGCTGGGAATATCTCAACCTGTCAGGGGTGAAAATGAACTTTTTTGTCTCCCTGCCACTGTCGCTGGTAGGTTCCAAAATCTAGCAGCCTTAAAAGATATTACCATTATTTTATTGCCTTGTGATTGAAGCAAATCTAGCAGCTACTTGGATTTTTTAACCAACATTTGGCTGGTGGCTGGTGATAATTTCCAGCCCTGCAAACTGTTCTTAAAAAAAAAATCCCACTCTTGTAGCTACAACTGGCTGAAAATGTCCTCAACTCTCATTTAAAAGTACCCACATTTGTCGCACAGTTGGAAATGTCCCACCTTTTTGTTAGAAAATACCCACATTTGTCACCACAAACACAGCTTGGAATACCCCCTTTTGTTGGGCTAGAACAGTGGTAGTTTCCAGAAACCTACAATGCCAACATTTTATATTCATTTAGCAAGCTATTGTGATACCCACACAGGGACTCTCATATATGAACATGCACAAGCCGCCGGCCTTTCTACTTTTAGCTCTGTCTCAAAATATATCTAACTCTTTAGCAGCAAAATGTTTCTCTATGTTCACTAGCTTTGGTAACTTTGTCTGTGTGCTGTTTGGTGCTGGGTAGGTAGCGTACAGTGGGTTTATTACAGAGCAGAGAGACTGAACCAAAACAGTTAAGATAAAAAGATTAATTTGAGCTAAAGACGCTAAAACCCTCCGTAGAGCTGAGGGGAACTGGTTCCAGTGACACCTTTCATATTACACATTATCATTTGATCCATTGTTAATATTGAAATATTGATTGTTGCAGCTTTAAAAGAAAGAGCTAAGTGCATCACCAAGGGCACAGATTCTGTTGTTATCTATTTTCTGACTTAATCATGAACAACAGCTTTGGTGCGCTGATGGGGATGAAGTATGTGGCAGCACACATTATATTCATTCTCTGTAGCGAAGGGTGTCTCAACTCTGTTTTTTCTTGTGTCTGGAATCGTTTTGACCTGTAATCCCCAAGATTATAGTGGCTAAACTGCCCACTGTGTGTTTTCATGCTCTTTATCAACTCCTGGTATGCTAGGCTGAGAGGACTGCTGGCCTCTGGATGCCCTTAGCCTGACATTCAGGGATCACAGGGGTAGCTCGCTGTGCGTGTGTATGTGTGTGTGTGTGAGTCTGTGTGTGTCTGTGTGAGCGCAGGCGTCTCATATGCCCTTGGGGCGGAGACCAGCTCCTAGCAGGTAACAGTAGGTCAGGGGGCACAGCAATTAGGAAGCAGTTGGAACCATTAATTAGCCGATATATCACTTACACTATTGTTGGTATAGACTGTGTACTATAAGCTGGAAATAACCTCTGGACAACTTTCCCTCCTCATCATATTCCTATTAGGCTTAAGTCGTGCTCATAATTCCCACCCACAATTTAAGTCCTCCACCTCAAACAACCCAAAAGCTGGACAAAGATGACATAATACCTAACACTTAGATGGCACTTAGAATGGCAGAAAATAACAAATAAGTAAGTGAACCTCGGAGACTATGCCTCGCATTGAGAAAAACTCTTTCAACTCTGTGCCCCGTCTTCAGGCAACGTGTCTCCTGAATTCATATCAGGTTTTTTTTCTCCTCTTTTTTTTGGAGGGTTTCACCTGTGATCCGAGCCCGCCTTGAGCAGTTTGATTTTCCTCTCTGTGCCTCCAAGACAGGCTGTGAACTTTCAAAGGCTGCGAGTAAAGCCACGGTGAAAACTCGGAGAGGGGGATCTAAGCCTGCGAGCTCGGGAGCACTGCGGCTGAAAGGGATGGTGGATGGGCGGAGGCTGTAGTTGTTTAGAAACCATAGAAATGGGGGTAGTAATGGGGATTGACAAGGCCACCCACGTGAGGGAAGCACAGTCTGCTGAGACAGACGAGAGCAGCTACACGAAAGGGACATGATGTGCACGGATGTGATCTCTCCATAGAAACGTCATCAAACCCCCCGTGTGTGGTAAGTGGGGTGATATCGTGGCGAGCAACACACCGCCAACCCTTCAGTTCAACGATAAGGCTCTTCCTGCTGTTGCTGTACCTCCCTAACCCACAACCAAAGGATAAGCGAGAACACAGTAGCGGCTCCTCACGAGTAGCAGAGGCCATTTTGCCAAGCCACCGAGTGATTGACAGGAGCTGACGATAAAGGGAGAGAGGAGCGGCGTTGAAGGATAGCGGCCTCTGTGATGGAGTGCTCATGGGGAAGAGTAGCTATTGAATCCTCTTTTTAATCTGTCTGTCAAGGTTATTGAAAGTGCTGTCTTCGTTATTGCATGCCAGCCTTGGACTTGGAGGGGCCATAAGTATGAGAACACACCCTGTTCTGGTGGGCAGATAAACAAGCTGTAAACAAATATACACACATATGAACAGATGCACAAACCTGTGTAAAGACACCAGGACAAAAATTGCGATTCAGGGCATTAGAAAAGGTTTTCCTTGATGCAAAACAAGCCTGGGTGGCAGGTAATGAAGGCGGAGAACAGTGAGCACTACATCTGTACTGAAGCTGTGAATGTTGAAGGTGGACAGACCATTGATCCCATCAAGCCCCAGTTTGATGCACTCTTCATACCGATGGCTGCTTTTTTTTGCCCCACAGTTGTTCCAGTCCAGGTTAGACCAAGGGGGCCCCACTACAAACCAGACCCCTTTTTCAATCAATGTTCATCAGCGGGTCTAGCAATAAGTTGTCAATGGGATTCTCATTAGGATTCAAGTATGCTTTTGAATAATATTGTATAGTACTGAATCACACTGACAGACTGACTGGGTGAGTGGCAGTTGAGAGCTTGTCATGGAGTGAATTTTAATCAAAAGAGGGGATAGTGTCAGGCAGGAATTGATGTGTCTGTCTCGGACAACTGATACTGCATGTTCCTGTTTTGTCTAATAATCTTTAGGAATAGTTTACCACATCATAAAGAGGTTTATATAACATTTTATACTCTTAATACCTTCAAGGGATAGGGCTGCAATTATCCTGTTTTTCTTATTGTTAAGAAGCCCATAACCAACTTTTGAATCAATTTAAGTGTTTGCAGTAGGCATTTGATACTTGAAATTGACTTTCAAATACTACATGTCTATGTCTAGCCTTGTTTATTTTGTGTTTGCAACAAATTCGTGAATGGACTGTGTATTTACACCCAATTGAAAATAGACACACAACAGCTATTTATTGTTTTGTTTTGTTTTATTATTTGCACACATAGTAAAAACTACATAGAATCCAGATAAATAATAGAAAAAAGATAAGGATGTGACAGGAGAGGTCAAGAAGCTATAAGCTTATACAACGGACCTCCCCTCAACTTAAGATAGAAAACTATACGAACAAGAAAAAACAAAATAAAGAAAGAAAAAAAATATATTAAAAAACACAAAACAATGTGAAACTAAACTAATAAAGTTAGTATAATATAGTTAAGCTAATCAAACTAAATAACGATTAGCTATTTAAACACATCCCTACTGCATGTTATTATGGATCCCACTGTGTGCTGTGATTGGCTAGTACTAGTCACGTGTCGAGGCTGGAAGCGGTTAGGGTTAGGGCAAAGAGGTCATGGTTAGGGCCAGTGCTAGCTAATCTTGGATATCCTCTGAGATTAAAGTAGTAAATTTACAAGAAATAACTCACAAATGTAATGCAAAAAAAATAGGAAGTATAGCGTAAAATGTGGTAGATGAATGGTTATGCACAGGACTTCTAAGGGGAGACTGGGATTCAAGTCCTGCGTGAGTCAAAGTTGGCTTATCATTTTCAGAGCTCGATGACTTATTTTCAGTTTTCAGGATGTATAAGGGCCTTGACACACTAAGCCGACAGTTGGCCATTGGTCAACGTCGGGCCGTATGTAGCGTCTGTTGCCCTAGTTATTGCAATGTGTCCCACACCTTGGCACTAGTCAACCCTTGTTGGCCCGTGTCACCTGTTTTTTGGCTGATTAAGTACACTGATTCGGTGTCAGAGCTGGTGGAGCTTGTTGATGAATGAAATCCCTTCGATTGACAGTTCAGCTCATTGCACGAGAGGAGACACGGAAGTGAGGAAAGTAAACAAACGGCTTAAGTCAACGGGGGTAAAAATACACATAGCCACGCTGGCTATAGCATTGTTAGCTGCAGACACCTGGGTGCTAACAGCATCTACCATTCATAAATTCCCCAACTAGCTCCGGCAAGAAAATATCAATGATGCCGCACATTGGCCTATGGTTGATTTGTTTTCAGGAACAGCTGGACACTGTAGTTTTAAACAAATGTTACTCACAGTAGAGGAAATAATGCATTTATTGGGAATTATTTTCATTCGGTCCAATAGTGAGTATTTCTGGCAGCACGATGGTGATGGGATTTAGTCCCAAAAAAAAACTGTGTTTATGGTGATGAAGGAACACCCAATGCAACAGTGTGGCTCACTGCTCTTTTTATTAGTTTCTGGACTATGGTGCTCTATGGCACTAATGGTTGAACTGCACATTGGATTTGTAGCAGAAGATAAATACAGAATATCACCGGACTTGTCCTTTAACAGCTTGTGCTTATAACGTCAGTTTTGAGTAGAAAACTCACACAATGAGTGGAAAGCAAACTTTGTGGAAGCAAAGAAAATCACCCCCCTGTCCATTTGTAACATCCCGAGCAGTGTGAATTGCATGACCAACCAAATGGAACTAAATGTAATTAAGATCTACTCAAGGTTAATTTGGTCAGTAATGGCATTAAGTATGTATGGAGTCGCCTTTTTCTAAATACCAGTCCATTAAATTTGTGTTATTAAAAGATGATACTGAAATGAGACCAAGCATATACACATTAAAAATAATTAGTTTGTTCTGTGTGTTTTTCTTAAGAGAAAGAGCAGAGTGTAGCTAAGGTTGGATTTTAATGTTTATTATCACTAATTGTCTTTTCATTCAAACATGTTTTTGTCCACAATTTCTCTCCCTCCTCGTTCTGCATGGAGTAAGTTATTCATGTGCTCTGGTTAAAATCGATTGGTCGACATCCACTCATTTGAGCTCCATTCAAATGAGAAATAAAAGACAGTCTCTTAGAATTGAGCTTTGGTAAGCAAGGAGTGCTACTTAAAAAATTGGCATCTATCCAAGAGAAACAACCTTCTATTCTCTTATTCATTTCATTTGAAAACTTGGTCACAGATTGCCCTTAAACAGAATAATTTTCATATGCCAAAAGTGTTGCTTTGTTATCCCTTGCAAGGCTAGCCTCTATCAACAAAATGGTCTGAAATTACCAAATAATCCATCAAGAGCCACTGCTTTTCAGAGAGCTCTACCTTGTATCAAAAGCTTACCTTGCCTTGTATTCAAATTTTCCTGCATTATTTGACCATTCATTTCTTTTTAATAATAAACCTCTGGAAGATATAAAGTCTCTGAAAAATGTATTCTAGTGGAGCAAAATCACTTAAATACTCATGAGAGGCCTGTAATTTGTGCTGTCCCTGAACCATCAATGACTATTAACAAAGACATATCAAACGCTACTGTACATGAATACACTCTTAGCCTAGTCAACTCTTTCCATACGTCCTTTATTGATTCAATATATTAATCTGCTGTTGACTGTTTAGAGCTTGGAACAAAATACCTCTGACGCCATGGTCACTAGTCATCTGTGTTTACAGCATGGATATATAAAATTTAAAAAAATGCCCAGTTGGTATGATGTCAGAAAGATGTTGGACTCTTCAGCTGGACAAACGTTAAATGTTGGTTAAAATTAAAATCGGGTTGACAATATTTTAAATGTCCAAAGACATTAGAATTTCATGTTGTGTGGATGTTAACATTATGACGTTTTGCAGACTTTGGATTCTGGTCTCCATACATCACGACTAAATGTCGTTATTCTACGTCAAGATGACGCCGGCATAAGACATTTGGAAGACATTGGATTTTTTTGACAACTCAAAACCAACAAAATATCAACCTGTCATCTGTCATAGGCATTCTACGTAAAGCTGATGTTAGCATTAGACATTGTCCTGACACTAACTTTTGCTGACCCAACATCACAACTTAAATTTAACCAAATATCAACATATAACGATGTTGGTGGCCGGCTGGGTGGATACAGCATCAGAGGTAGGTTCATTCATTCCCGTGAAAGTTGCTCAGTAACGCATGAGGCCAAAATAGTTCAACTTCCTGGATATTTATTAGGGATGCACTGAATATTCGGTAACCGAATATATTTGGCCGAATATTGCAAAAAAACACATATTCGGTATTCGGTGGAATAAGTGAAAAGCAAGGCCGAATAATAGCGGCGTGTTTTGATAATGCAATCAAACAGCATGCGGTGACGGACGGAGTAAAATGTCAGCAGTGTGGCGATATTTTACTCCGTCCGTCACTGCACTCGCATTTGCGACTAAAAATAGTTTTGTTCGGGCAAAATAAATCATTCAGCACGTTGTGTGAGTACAGATTTCAACCAGCAGCAGAAACAAAACGCCGAATCCCGCCGGTTGTGGGTTGAACGGGGGTCACAGACACGGACAGGAATACGTATTCCTGTCAAATATGGCGGCGCATGATAACGGCTTACCGGCGACGGAGAAGTCCGGCTCCAGGTGAATAACTTGTTGTCATGACTGCTGCTGCTGCCATCATTAGTCATTAGTCATACTTCTACTGTTATTATACATATATGATTATTATCACACACGTATACTGCCATATACTAATATATACTTTCAACATATTGTACCACAGTACAATACTCTCTCTCGCTCTCTCTCTCTCTCTCTCTTTCTGTCTCATTGTGTCATACGGATTACTGTTTTACTGTTAATTTATTATGCTGATCTGTTCTGTACGACATCTATTGCACGTCTGTCCGTCCTGGAAG
>NC_065520.1:8177546-8189377 GCF_006386435.1 Epinephelus moara
AATATCATTGATGTATTATAGAAAAGTGATTTATCTTTTTATAAATGACAAAAGGCACATCTGCCTCATTTTTGTTGTGGTATCCTGATGCTACTTATAACCGTGATACTTTCACTGGTATCGTACCGTGGGTCCCAATTTTGGTACCCTGACAACACTAGTCTGGAGGGGGTTCATCTGCAAAAACTAATGAAAACTAATAAAAAACGGCATTCGGTATTCAATATTCAGCCAAGTGTTTAATATTATTCGGCTTCGGCCACAAATTTTCATTTTGGTGCATCCCTAATATTTATTTACCTAGATTTTGCGCATCATTAAGTCCATAGAGCAAGTGCATGGTTTGGCACTACGGTAACTTGAATGGGGAAGATATTATTTAATCGCATGGCTCTTCTAGACTTTCAAATTGTTATTGGACCAACTGGACAAAATCCAAATAGTGAAATGAGTCATCTTGTAGTGGTTGTGACGCTCAAAAAAAATTTAGCAACTCACGTCTCTTTTCCAGTGCTAGTCTGTAGGAAAAAGTCTTTTGGGCCCAATCTCATCACCTGGGTCGTGCAGTCGGTTACAACACTTAGCGCTGTATTTATGACAATTAGCTAACTGACTTTCCCACCTAGGGGTGTGCCATATTATCTCATTCTCGATATATATATATTTATTATATTATTAAGTATTTGGGAACTACTTAAATGTGTAATTTGTGGTAGATTTTAGGGCTGACCCAAAAAATGTGAAGCTTCGAAGCTTCGAAGCTTCGTTCGATGGCACGGGATTCGATTGTGGGGGGAAAAAAAAAATTTAAATATGCCCCGACAACCCCCAGAAAGCAGAGTGCCAGATTTGCCAAAAGCAATTGGCATATCACAACTCAACAACAAATTTGGGAAATCACTTGAAAAACGTAAGTAGTAACTAGTAGGCCTAATATGCATTTTTCTAGTTCCACCAGTCCGCTCTGAGTCTGGTGTCACTTCTGATGCTCTGAGTTGTGCATCTGTTTGATTGTGCTGCAGTGTGCGCCGAGGGTTTTAATTTAGTGTTCAATCAAAAGTTAAACACTATTTATCACCGACCATTAGTGTTTTTTCGTTTGTGAATATTTTGATCTTAATTCTAGTGTTGGAAGAAACTATGTTTTCGCCATAATTTTTTTTTTTGACACCCCCCCCCCCCCCCCCCCAAATCGACCCGAAATGTGCAAATTTGAGTGGCCGTCTGGGGCCCCTTTCCAAAAAAATTTTTTTGTGGGGCCCCAAACATTTGCCTCTTGTGATGCGCCCCTGTACTTGACAGATCCAGAAGTTGTAATTCTACAATTTCGCTGATACCAAAATTGGCTTCAAAGCCCGCCGCACTTCCTGGGGGGCTGGTTTACATGCACGCATGTGTGTGCGTGCATGAGTGCGCACATGGGAATATTTGTTTAAGAGAGAGATTGTTATGACCATAACATTATCAGCTGCAGTTTACACTCCAGTGGCAATTACAATGTCTGCTTGTGTGTGTATGTCTGTCCGTGTGTGTGTGCACGCTCACAACATATGCTGGAGTCAGTGGGGAATGGTTTTCCCCAGAGAGTATTCCACACAGCCCTCCAGTCAGTGTCTCAAATTAGAGAGAGCAGCGGCATAACTGTGCCTCATCCACTTTAATAGCATTTTAACTGTTATTGGAGCTCTTATATATGAGCATTCAGTGATGCTGGTCATGCCGGCATGCCTATGAAAAGGACAGTGCCACAATAGCCTCCAACTGAACTGTGACAGGCCAATTAATGAGCCTTCATTGGGAAACAGTCGTTACATAGGTCACCTAAGAAGTGTAATTAGAATGCATTGTAGATTCTTATTTTTATTGAGAGCGTTAAATTGAAAGAGGGAGCGCAATCAATGGCAAGTCGTTATAACGATGTAGGGTGATAGATTTGGGTAAAACAAAAGGTGACTGTTTATAGTAGAGATGCAAAGCAGCTCACATGCAAGAGTTAGCACATGTATTTGCAACCCCACACACACACACACACACACACACACACACACACACCGACACACACACACATAAATGTCGCCCATGAGGCTTGATAGATGTGTCACAGTGGGGATGTGAATGGGAGCCAATTACATTTATAATGTCAAACGTGGTGCAGAAATTAGCTTCAGTATTATTATGTGAAAGCTAATTGCAAGGAAATGCTAAAATGATTTAAATCACCAGGGCTATTTCAAGACATTAAGACATTTTGAAGATAGCTACAGCACTAACAATTTGTACCACCCATTTTATAATTACATTTAATAGGTTGTCTTATCAGTACTCTAAAAGTGGATTCGGATTATCGCAGGCTGGACCAGACCGACAGAACAAAATTGTATTTTTTTCTTTTTTTTTTTTTTTTTTTGAGTGATGAGTGCCGGCCATTCTGCTCATAGGAGAAGGGAGAGAGATAATATTCTGGGGGTTAAACTCTTGGATTGCCTCTTCAAAAGGTAAAATGGAGCAGAACGCCATTGGCAGGGCCATGCTTTGTATTTTCAAGAAGGCAGTCTGGAAGGTCTACTATTGGCATTCACCGCCACTTAACTTCCCACCGCAATAGATTTCCTACAGTATGCAAAGACACATACAGAGCGTGTTGCCAAGCCGTCCTCAGAATTGACCCCATCCAGCGGCACTGACCTCACCATTGTTGGCGCTCTCAGCATTCAGATTGTATGCTAATAAGGGCAGCGGATGGAGGGAAGGGGAGTCAGAGACATGCTTTGTTATTAAGTGTACGCAACACTTGAGTTGCTGCTGCTTATTAATGTTCAGGGTCCAACACTTGAATGGTGCCGTGAATTAGGTTGGTAATACAGTATGTAAGTATTTTTCATAAGCGTGATTGTAAAAAGGTCTAAGAGATTAAATGTCATCTTTAAGAAAATCTTGACTTGTTTACAGTACGTTTTGGCACCAAATTCATTTCACTCACTGGAGCTCAGTTTGAAGGACAATCAACACTACGGAGCAATTTTATTGTTGAATACAAGATGATGACTTCCTCTGGTCTAGCTGTGTGTGTCACCAATACTCCCTGAACTGTGACTTCGAGTCAGAAAAGAGCTACAGGAGACGTGACGGAGAAAAAGATTTACAGCGTGAGAGGTTGATGAATGGAGGAGACATGATCAGGAAAGTGTGTGATTGTGTGTACATTTGAAAAGGAAGCTGGAAGGGGAGGGAGATCTGTATTCTGTGAGCGTAGGCCGCCGAGGGCTTAGGGCTCTCTGTCCGCAGCACCTGAAAGCCTTATCCACAGGTGTACAATCAGCAACATAAGCAATAGGCCCTTTACCCTAAGACCACATCATCCGCGGGCCAGCCGTGCAGACCCGGGGTGCCGCTCGGAGCTTAGAGGGAGATTAAGGTCTGGATCTTGCCAAGGAAGAAATGTATCATTCATAAAGTAACATTTCCTAATGGTGTATGATGTCTTAACCATTTAACCTCTGGCTCAAATTATTTCCATTTCAAGTTTTGCCTTAAAGTTTTCACAGCATTTTCATGAAAGAGTCATAGCTCTTTTTTCTCCCCCGCACATATTCACTTCAAAGAGCCATACATTTATGTCCAGTCGATTTGTTTTTTTTACTGTGTCAGTATACAAGTTCGTGCCAATTAAGCCAATGATGTTTATTCCCCCACATGTTCCTTCATTAGCATGAACCCATACACTGTAGTTTATCTTAATTTAATCAGCGGTGGAAGGAGAGTTCAGTAAAAGCAGTGACACCATGGTGTAAAAATATTCTGTTACAAATAAATGTCCTATATTAAAATCTTATTCGTGTAAAAGTACAAACATAGAGGCAACAAAATATACTTAAAGTAACAAAAGTAAAAGTACTCCTTATGCGAAATGGCTCATTTCAGAATCAGATATTATTGAATAACAATTACTGATACATTTTTATGTACATCACTTTAATGTTGCAGCTTCTAAAAATGTGACTAATTTTACTTACTCTATATTAGTGCTGTCACAATACCAGAATTTCATACCAAAAAACATCGATATCTGAAATAATTTTGGATACCTGAGGGCATAAAATTTAAAATTGTAATAAAAGATTTTTTTTAAAAAAAGGAGGCTATAATGTGACAACAATTATTTTATTTTTCTTGGTTAGTAGCAGAGAACAGCAGAATGACTGTAGTAAACATTAACAATGAGAGAGAGCATGAAAGTGCAGCTGGTACTGTTGTAGAGTTTTCAGAATAGATTATAACCGATTACTTTTTTATTATATTTAGTATCAATAATCAAAATTTGCAAGGTAACAAGGATTCAAAATGGATGTCTTGGCAAAAAAGTGCATATTTGCCTGAGAAACGTAGTGAAGTAGAAGTAGAAAGTAGTGTAACATGGAAATACTCAGAAAGTTGAAGTACTTAAAAATTGTATTAAAGTAGAGCACTTGAGTGAAAGTACTTAGTTACATTCCACCACTGGATTTAACCCCATGTACATCATCCTGCTGCCCTACATAGTCACCTGTACACCAAAAGTAGATTCATCCGCAGCTGAAAATAGTCCCCAGCAAATGCACCATGTCTTTCTATTTGAGATCAAAACTACAATTACCAGCTGTTTTAGGGAATTACTGTCAGATTTCTTCAGTAGGAACCAATGGGTTTGGGGCTAAACACTGCAAACAAACACTTGTTGGTGTTATTCCTTTTATCGGATTTGTTGAAAACCAAATTGCTCAATCAGCAGTGGGGTCCAATGTGAACACAAACTTCTCTGCCAAACTCAGGACAAGTTTTCCCCTCATGTCTGTGCTCCTCTTCCTTTTTTGAAGTGGATGGGCTTGTCTAGAAAAAGGTGATGTCAAATACTTACTGTACGCCTGTCAGAGTTCAGAGACAGTGGTAAAATGTAACAACGTAGATCTACTCGAATACTGTGCTTGAGGTACAATACGAATTTGAGGTACTTGTATTTTACTTGAATATATTATTTTCATGCCACTTTATACTTCTGCACCACTACATTTCAGAGGGAAACATTTTCCTTTTACTTCAATTAGCCTATCTGAGAGCTAAAGTTACTTTACAAAATTAAGGGTTTTGCAGAAAGAAAAAAAAACATCCAAAGAGTTTATAAAACATGATGTTTTATCAAATTAAATTACTCAACAGTTTATACAAGTACAGCTGAAACAATCAGTCAATTATGAATTCGCCGATCTATTTCTGATAAACATTTACATGATTTTCTAATGTATTTTTAATATGTTTTTGGGGTGTTTATTTTAAACTGCATTTGAGAAGTTTTACTGTAAATACTTTAAGTACATGTTCCTGATCATACTTACCTACTTTTACTAATAGTGTAGCATTAGTACTTTACTAAGTAAAGGATACGAATAATTCCTCTACCACTAAGTTTAGAAATATTTGAATAAATCTGATCGTACAGTACAGCAGTTTGCTCATGCTGCCAGTCCTCCGTCTTTCATAAATAATAACTTATGATGTACTTTAAATTTGATTGTTGCAAATTTAGTTATACATATTTTATGAAAAAGAACTAAACTTGAGATTTCAAACCACATTTCTAGTAGCACCAGAACTACCTTTAAAAGAGAGACTCCCTCCACATATAGTTTAATTAGAATAATTTTCAGAAACCTGAAGAAAACAGTAAATAAACATCATACTAATTGTATATTTGTGTTTGAACAGCTAATTTATGAAACATTTAAAGTGTTTCATGTTGTGACTAATATCATTTTTGCTCAGCTGTTAAAGTGCTGTTTTCCTTTCGCTGAATTAACTGAACATAATCTTATATATTTTAAAAATAAAATACAGGTAAAGACAAAGAAAGTACTATATGTTTTTTTCTATTGTGTGTTTGTGGGATTTTACTCATTGTATAGCACGTTATCATGAAATCAACCTGAAGTGTCACCCAAGTTAGTGTGTTAGAGACAGTCGGCAGCAGGGAGTTTTGTGGTGAAAACCAGGGCTGGTGATGAGTTGGCCTTGATTTCAGAGTGCCGGTAATCAAGCTCTGTGTGCAGTTAATTCTATGTTCCATTATGTGCTTACATGCATAGGCACACGGTGAATCATTGTGCTCACACGCACACACAAACACCTCAGCACACATACACACCAAACAGATAGAGCTCTATATGTGAAGCATCTCTGTCTCTCCACCTCGCTGTGAGTCATTAGCCATTCCAGACGCAGGGTGATCAGCAGAGCCAGCCTGGCCTGAGACAATTAGAGACCCCAGAGGTGGCTGCACATCACAATGAGCCCTGCGGCCATGATTAAAACATCAGCCGCTCTCTATGCAACGCTGACGGAAAGAGAGGGAGGGGGGGAGATCACAAAAAAACATGAAGGGATTGAGAGTTTAGTTCTATCAGCTGTCTATGTTCCTGATTAAAAGAGGGGTTTGTACATCATTTTATGAGCTGGAAGAAGTCATCAAAAGGGGGGTTGAGCTTCATTTATTCTTCATTGTACATAATATTCCCCACACACATACTGTACACACATTAGGGAATTGAAATCTGGTTCATTTCTAATATCCACATTCAAACTGAGACATGTGGAAATATTCACAGAGCACAAACCCACAGACGCACTTGCGTAAGACTACAGCAGCCAGTGGATTACCACTGCTGCAATGTTGCTATCTCCTTTGACATTTGTGGCTTTGATATGTATCTCAGTGAAGGGAGATTTAGATAGCAAATCCCTCAAGTGCTTCATTGAGCCAAGGTGCATACTATTCAAAAAGCTTACAGAGACGGTCAAAATAACGGGAACACCACTTGAAATAGCCCAGCTTTGAAGTAACTAAATCATAATTACAAATGTGAGTCAAACTATGTTTAATGCCAGCCATTGAACTTCTCAAGTCCTTTAAAGCTGGGGTAGGTAGAAATCTGGAAAAGTGGAAAAAAACGCAGCAGAATCTGAAAATACACCCTCCGCCTGCAGCTCCCCCCATTTTCTGTCATAAGCTCCTCCTACCAGCAACCACGGGCATATGCACACGCTTCATACATTAACCCAGTGTTTCCCATACCATCCCACTGAGTTATTTGATCTAACGTCATTATAGAGTTCTCTCTCTCTCTGTTCATCAGACCACAAATGAGGCAAGAGCTAGCTAGTCACCCCATGGTCCCTCCAACTCACTCCCTGCGACTATGGACTGCTTCACTGGTAGGAGCTCCAGAAACAGACCTTCAGTCAGCAGCTGTAGGGCCTTGATTTCAACCAGTGCAACCCCCCTAGTGCCAGGTGTCACAGCAGGCTGTTTGCCAGCAGCAGTGCCATGTCTACCCTGTGTAACAGCAGCAACAAAAAGTTTGCTAACCCTGCAGGGAGTCTGAGCTGTCCAGTCCTCTGGAGCTGGAGTTTGCACGGGCTAGATTCCTGTTGCTGCAGCCACTGACTGGGGGTCCGTCTCTGAAGCTGCCTGCTCTTTTCCCTGCAAGGTGGTCTGTAGCGGCGGGGAGTGAGGCAGAGTACACACTGTGATTTGAGGCTCTAGCTAATGTTAGCTTCATAAACGTTAACTAGCTGCAGCCGCAAATCTTAGGCGTTTTATTTTGTTTATGTCAGACTCTCTTTTAGACTTACTTTATGATAAGTCTGTCAATAAATCCATGCACCTGCACCTGTAAAACAGCCGATAGAAACGCCCTCTCTCTGAAATACCTTGGATTAGCCAAAGTCTCCTGTCGTGGGCTAGATTTTCTAAAGCCTGAAAACAGAGCAAAAAGGAGGTACAGAAGTCTAGTTTTCTCTTAGACATTAGAAAATGCTGAAAGTTTATTATGGGATTTCTGCCCAATGATGTCAAAAATAAAACTGCCTACCCCAGCTTTAAAGGCCCATGAATGTGGCCATTTACATTTAAGGCATATGCACAGACATAAGCTGAAGAGTTTGAGAGGTACAGTGAGGCAAAGGGGGCATTTTATGTGTTTCTCTTCAAATAATAATATAAAATACAGGTCAAGGTAAGGTGAAATCGGATTTATTGTCAGCATTTTGGTTAATCTAATCGATTGCATTTTGTGGCTGTATTACAATACAATACTGTATATATTATACTGAGTTTAGGAGTCTGGAGTAATGAGAGGACACACAAAATTTGCGCCAGTAATTAATACCATGCGGTGTTATAACGCACTGTACCACAAGTACTGAATTCTAAGTTTAATCAACTGCAGACCACACAAATAAGTTGCATTTAACCATCAGTCATGGCTATTCTTTCTTTGACTGGGATGCAACTTATTTATTCATTTGCTGGCCTAAAAGTCACATTTAAAGGTCCCTCCACCTCCATCAGTTTAGCACTACACTCTTAATAAATTCAATGACTCACAGTAGACAGATTAAAAGAAAAATGGTCAAAATTGAAGCAGCAGAGTCCGAAATATCTAGACTTTAACTCCCCAGTGAGTTCTACAAACCCAGTCCTACATGCCCCATGATGCAACTAACTAGCATCTTTCACTGGACCCTCCATGACTGATAAATGCCGACATCTGCAAAAACCCCATGTCTCGAGTTCATAATTCCTTTCTGTGAAACATCTCAAGTCTCAAAGTTTCTGTTGAAGTCCTGAGCTCAATTTGGCATAACCCTGATGACATCATAGTAGAGATAAAAATGAAAGGCAATAGCCATCCAGAGCACAATACAAAAAAAAAAAAAAAGAAAAGAGAAGATGAAATTGGGGGTTGGGGGGGTTGGGGGGCTTGCCTGGGGCACCGAATGCGCTAGGTCCGGCACTGGACATGACCTAAGTGTCCTGAATGGTAAGCATTGCCCCATTGTCATTGGAAACATGCATTCGAGGATGACTGAAGCTGTTTTGAAAGTTTTACATGATGGGCCTGATCCTTAGAAGAGACTGACATTTAGATATTGGCATGTGTTTCCATCATTTTGTCCATGTCGGGTAGCTTTACAAATCTTCGGGTTGTGGTAACAAAGGAAATGTTTGATATGACATTTGAAAACTAAATCCTACGTCAGAGTCAGTGCAACATTCAATTATTATTGTGTCGCTCAAACGTGCATAATGCTCTAACAAAACAATCTCTGACTGCATTATTATCAGACAGCCCAAGCCCACACTTCCAATACTGGCTCCAGTCAAAGAAAAACCAACCTATTCACTGCTATTCCCACTGTGATCTGCCCTCGTATCCCCAGTCCTCACTGCCTCGGCCGACCCTCATCTCCCCCCTGCCTCCCCTCCAACTCCTGCCACCCCACCCTGCTCCGCCTCCCCTCAAGAGCCTCGCTGTCCTCTGATCTGGAGCGACACCACCACTTACCCAAGGCAGCGGTCCTCCCAGAGAAGGTTGAGCTATCCCAGAGTCCCTGTGGTGTACAGCCCTCTGTCCCTCTGTTCTTATGGTTCAGTCACCATTGAGCAAAGCCACATGGGAGCTCCACTACAGCGCCTGCCTAACCCGCAGTGGTCCCACCGAAACTCCCAGCACGCCCGCTGTGCAGTGTTGTTCTTTCGTGGAACCAGAGAGGATGACATGTCGCAACTTTAAGATGGGTAAAGAAAAACTCAACTGTTGCAGGTCAGCTGTGCAAATGCCCTTTAATCTAATGACTTCCCTTTAAAAGAAAAAAACCCACCACCCCTAACTAAGAAAATGCAATAAATGATGCCTAATTAGATGGAAGTTTGCTGGTTAAACCTAAATGAAGGGAAAATAACGCTTGTCGAACACAATTTTGTATCTTGTGTATGTGTCCAAGTTGTGGCTGCCGATGCTGTCTCGTCGCATTTGAGATGTTGCCGCATCCCCTCCTGTTCTGACACATGCTATAACGGCTAATTAAATGTGATGGCTGGTATTATTCAATTCGGAAACAGTCGTACCTCAAAGAGCAAAGAAAATTACAAAATTGATTTGATGACAGCTAAATTGCAAGAGAAGGCCTTGATTTAACCAGCCAATGTAAATGAGTCCAATTTAGAATCGTGTAATGCGGCCGGGAGAACGCGGCGGAAAAATGATCAGGCCGGCCAGTCACAGATATTAAAATGAATTATATCTAATCGGAATTTTAGTCACGCTACATTAACTAATAGAAAGTTATTAACATTTCAAGAGCGCGGGGAGGGGGAAAAAAAAGCTTTTGCCTGCAAAATTAACAGTGGCTGGGCTGACCCGTGGGCCTGTGGATGTGAACACTGTAATGACAGCATAATGGCATATTTACATTTAAAACCTCGCCGGCTAATATTCAGATTCAGAATTAGACGTTAAGTCAAGGAATATTTGGTTTGCCCTCGTGGCCTCTCTGCAGAGGGTTTCTGTGATTTCAACAGTACACTCTAACTTTTAATTTCCTTCACTATTTCCACCTAATCTCTCCTTTTATCCTCCCTCCACTTGTCACTGCTGTCTTTGGTATGGTTGTAGTATGTCTTTCATCTAGCATGTTACAGTAAAGTGCCAACTCCTTCCCTTGTTCCCTTCTTTATTTATTTCCCCCTTTCATCTTTTCATTAGAGTATATCTATAGAAATATTGTGTCCCCACCTGTGTTTGTCTTTGTCTCTCTCTCATGATGAGCCCAGTCCGTCATTAGGCTAGAAGGCCATCCCTGACAGCTATTTTACCTCTGGCAACAGAGTTTTGTATTTTAAGTGTTTTACTTTTATATTAATTTTTCTTTGCTCACCAATATCACTTCAGTCTCTTATGCGTCTTCAATCCGCTGTTTTTAAGTTCAAGGGCTGCAAAGAACACAGAGGAGTGCTTAAAGACACAGCTTTCGACGCTGTTGATACCTGCCAGGTTTTGCTAATTTTCAAAGTAGTGAATATCCATAATGAAACAGCACCCACCAGTCAGCCAAGGACAGCGCAGCATTCAAAGACGTTTCATCACTTATCACACACTGCCCACTGAGCCATTAGTATTCACAACATATTAGAAGTTTCATGGACATCATACAAGACGATTCAGATGAACTCAAAGCATAGTCAATCCTTAATAAAGGCATCAAAATCTTTCAGTATTCACAAAGTTTGTTTTCATGACCGGGGGTTATTCAAATTCCAGTGTTTTTCAGTAAGTGAACAGAACAATTTACAAGCACACAATGTGAATATGTGTGTATGTGTGTGTGTGCGTGCATCTTTGTGTGTTATTGTTTCTGGGTTTTCGCCGGAGTTGGGCTGACCTCTGGCTCAACACGTTCAGCGCCAGACATCACCGCTCCTCTGCTCTCCTCATTTCCACTCCTCCGCTTGTCTGCAACTGCTCTGTTCATCCGCAGCAAGCAATGAAATTTTTACATAGGACAGACTGCCTTTTTTATAATTCAACACAGTATGGAGGAGAGCAGGAACCGATAGCTAGCAGTACAGTGTAGTGATGTATTTAATGTTTGATAAAAAAAAACAAGCGTGCTGCTTTCCGCAGGGCTGTCGTTGTAGTTTTAAAAGCCTTCGGGTTTCTAGAGGGGTTAGCTTGAATGTGTGTGTGTGTGTGTGTTTGCAGACACACGAGGAGGGACAATATCTGGGTTCATGTGTCAGGGTCGAATCATAAAATGTTCCCTTTGCAAGATGGTATTTGAGGGAAAACGTGCTTCTCTATGTCCTTTGAGGTTGACACTTTTAGCTTTTGACATTCATATGGTCTCTGTGTGTGTGTGTGTGTGTGTGTGTGTGTGTGTGTGTGTGTGTGTGTGGCACTGTATAGTAGTATCTGTGTATGCCTTGTGTGCCAGCGGTGGTGTCTGTTTAAAAAATAAAA